>NC_082709.1:87814468-88114468 GCF_030144855.1 Hypanus sabinus | reverse complement strand
TCAAAGCTGGTACCATTTGCTCCCATTTGTCCCTTATTTCTCTAAACCTTTCTTATCCATGTGGCTGACTAAATATCTTTTAAATGTTGTTACTGTGCCTGCCTCAACTACTTTTGTGTGGGTGTTGGGGGTGGGTGGTGAAGGAAAGTGGTTTGTTTTGTTGTTTGTAGTGTTCTGTTTTACGGTGATCTGTGTTGTTCTGCCGAGCCCCGTGGGCATGCTGTGTTGGCACCGGAATGTGTGGTGACACTTGGGGCTACCACTAGCACATCCTTGGGCATCTGAGTTTTTGGAATACATCTATCTTGCACCTTCCTCATTTTTACCAGAAACTCGTGCCAGTGCTTTCAGCTGTTGTCTCTGCCAGCATCTCCTTTCAATTTACTTCAGGCAAATCATCTCTCATGACACTGCAATTTCCTTTACTGCACTGAAACACTGCTACGTCAGACTTTCTCCCTATCAAATTTCAGGTTGAACTCAAACATATTGTGATCAATGCCTCCTCAGGGTTCTTTTACCCTAAGCTCCCAAATCACCTCTAGTTCATTAAAGAACATCCAGCTAGTATAGCTGATCCCCTAGTCGGTTCAGCTACAATCTGCTCTAAAAAACCATCTCATAGGCTTTCAACAAACTCACTCTCTTGAGATCCATTTCCAACCTGATTTTCCCAATCGACCTGCATGTTGAAATTTCCTGTAACTATTGTAACATTGCCCTTTTGACACATTTTTTCTATTTCATATTGTAATCTCTGGTCCATATCCCAGCTTCTGTTTGGAGGCCTGTGTATAACTGCCATCAGGGTCCTTTTACCCTTGCAGTTTCTTAAGGATTCAACATCTTCCAATCCTATGTCACATCTTTCTACCGATTTGATGCCAGCAGAGCCACACCAACCCCTTTGCCTCTCTTCCAACCACTCCAATACAACGTGATACCTTGGTCATTCCATTCAAATGGTTGTTAACACATTTCACTGTATGTTTCGATATATATGGATAAATAAATATTCAAATAAATCCTCTGGCAGCTCATCCACGTAACGGCTGCTGCCTGGATGAAAATTATCTCTACCCTTTCACTGTAAACCTGTGCCTTCTAGTTCCTGATTCCCCAGGAAGAAGACTGCGTGCAAGCGCCCTATGTATGCCCACATAATTCTCCATTACCCTTCATAATCTCCATCACCCCTCATAAATCTCCATTACCCCTCATAATTCTCCACCACCTCTCATAATTCTCCATTACCCCTCATAATTCTCCACCATCCCTCATAATTCTACATTACCCCTCATAATTCTACATTACCCCTCATAATTCTCCATCACCCCTCATAATTCTCCATCACCCCTCATAATTCTCCATTACCCATCATAATTCTCCATCACCTCTCATAATTCACCATTACCCATCATAATTCTACATTACCCCTCATAATTCTCCATCACCCCTCATAATTCACCATTACCCATCATAATTCTACATTACCCATAATGTAGAATTCATAATTCTCCATCACCCCTCTTAATTCTCCATTACCCCTCATAATTCTCCATCACCCCTCTTAATTCTCCATTACCCCTCATAATTCTCCATCACCCCTCATAATTCTTCATTACCCATCATAATTCTCCATCACCTCTCATAATTCTCCATCACCCTCATAATTCTATATTACCCCTCATAATTCTCCACCACCCCTCATAATTCTCCATTACCCCTCATAATTCTCCATCACCCCTCTTAATTCTCCGACCCCTCATAATTCTCCACCACCCCTCATAATTCTCCATTACCCCTCATAATTCTCCACCACCCCTCATAATTCTCCATTACCACCATAATTCTCCATTACCCATCATAATTCTCCATCACTTCACATAATTCTCCATCACCCCTCATAGTTCATTACCCTCATAATTCTACATTACCGCTCATAAATCTCCATTACCCTTCATAATTCTCCATGACCCCTCATAATTCTCCATCACCCCTCATAATTCTCCATGATCCCCCATTATTCTCCATTACCCCTCATAATTCTCCACCACCCCCACAATTCTCCATTATCCTCATAATTCTCCATCACCCCTCATAATTCTCCATCTCCCATCATAATTCATCATCTCTCATAATTCTCCATCATCCTCATAATTCTCCGACCCCTCATAATTCTCCACTGCCCCTCATAATTCTCCATGACCCCTCATAATTCTCCATCACCCCTCATAATTCTCCATTACCCCTCATAATTCATCACCCCTCATAATTCTCCATTACCCCTCATAATTCTCCATCACCCCTCATAGTTCATTACCCACATAATTCTCCATTACCCTTCATAATCTCCATCACCCCTCATAAATCTCCATTACCCCTCATAATTCTCCACCACCTCTCATAATTCTCCATTACCCCTCATAATTCTCCATCACCCCTCATAATTCTCCATTACCCCTCATAATTCATCACCCCTCATAATTCTCCATTACCCCTCATAATTCATCACCCCTCATAATTCACCATTACCCATCATAATTCTACATTACCCCTCATAATGTAGAATTCATAATTCTCCATCACCCCTCATAATTCTCCATTACCCCTCATAATTCTCCATCACCTCTCATAATTCTTCATTACCCATCATAATTCTCCATCACCCCTCATAGTTCATTACCCTCATAATTCTACATTACCCCTCATAATGTAGAATTCATAATTCTCCATCACCCCTCATAATTCTCCATTACCCCTCATAATTCTCCATCACCCCTCATAATTCTTCATTACCCATCATAATTCTCCATCACCGCTCATAGTTCATTGCCCTCATAATTCTACATTACCGCTCATAGTTCATTGCCCTCATAATTCTACATTACCGCTCATAGTTCATTGCCCTCATAATTCTACATTACCGCTCATAGTTCATTGCCCTCATAATTCTCCATCACCGCTCATAGTTCATTGCCCTCATAATTCTCCATCACCGCTCATAGTTCATTACCCTCATAATTCTACATTACCGCTCATAATTCTCCATTACCCTTCATAATTCTCCAAGACCCCTCATAATTCTCCATTACCCATCATAATTCTCCATTACCCCTCATAATTCTCCACCGCCCCTCATAATTCTCCATTACCCCTCATAATTCTCCATCACCCCTCATAATTCTCCAAGACCACTCATAAATCTCCACCACTCCTCATAATTCTCCATTACTCCTCATAATTCTCCATCACCCCTCATAATTCTCCATTACCCCTCATAATTCTCCACCCCTCATAATTCTCCATGACCCCTCATAAATCTCCACCACCCCTCATAATTCTCCATTACTCCTCATAATTCTCCATCACCCTCATAATTCTCTGTTACCTTTCATGCTCCTGTGAAAGAAAGCCCAACCTGTTCAACCTCTCTCCATAATTCTGTCCCTCCTTATAAATCTCCTCTTCACTCTTTGCATCTTAATTTCATCCTTCCTGTAGCAGGATGAGCAAAACTGAGCACAATATTCCAGGAGTTGCCTCACCAACGTCTTAAACAACTGCACCAGAATATTCCCAACTCCTATCATGATCTGAAATGTCAGCATTTCCTGCCACAGATGTTGCCTGACCTGCTGAGTTCTTCCAGTAAATTATTTATTGCTCCACATTCCAGTATCTCCTGTCTCTTGTGTTGCAGCTGCTATGCTCAATGTCCTGCCATGTGCTTGTACTCCTGGGTTCCTCTGTTCAAATGCCCCAGGGTCGATGCTCTTACAAATCAAGAATCTATTAACCTCTGCCTTAAATATACCCAATGACCTGGCTTCCACAGCCTCCTGTGGTAATGATTTCCACAGACTACCCCCCGCCACCCCCGGCTAAAGAAATTCCTCCTCTTCTCCGTTCTAAAGGGACACTCTTCTATTCTGAGGATGCGCCCCCTGGCCCCAGACTCTTCCACTATGGAAACATTGCACCAATGCACCTCCAGCAGGGGTGCAAGGGTGAGAAAAGGCCGTGGTATCAAATTCCTGAAGCGGTTTACAACCTGTTTTTAATTTGTTAAAATGATATCTCAATTTCTATGCTGATATCTCAGTGACTTGAGTTAACAGCCTTTTCTTACCCTGTTCACCTTAGAGGGAACACAGAGGTCACATCTAGGTACAGAACCTCTAGAAACCAGGAATGGAGCCAAGGAACCTACTTTAGCATGCACCTTATTGACTGCATCTTCCCCAACTGCAATAAAATGCTCATGAGGAAGTCCTACCCTCATCAAATGTGGAAAATGTGGGCAAGGTTCCTTTAGCTGGCACAGAAAGGTTTTCGAATAACTTGGAAATATGAACCTTTGGCAAACTGTTCCATTCCTTCACCCTGTTTCACACACAATTAGACATTAACTAAACTGCTTAGAGGATTGGGATTGGTTTGATGCAATACGCAGAATAAAGTGTAAAAGTTACTAAAAAAAAGTGACATATGACATATTTTCCCTTCCTTTATGAAGGGTTTTGACAGGAAATGTTGATTGGTTGTCCATTTTTACTTTATTTAGAGATACATCATGGTAACAATGCTTTCCAGCCCAACAAACCCATATGCATGAGACCCATTAATCTACTCACCTGAACACAAGGAAATCTGCAGATACTGGAAATTCAAGCAGCACACACAAATTGCTGGTGGAATGCAGGTCAGGCTGAATTCCATAGATGCTGCCTGGCCTGCTGCGTTCCCCCAGCAATTTGTGTGTGTTGCTTGAATCTACTAACTTGTATTTCTTTGAAATGTGGAGGAGACCAGAATGCCTGGGAGAATGTATAAACTCCTTACAGAGAGCGGCAGAATTGAACCCCGGGTCACTGGTGCTGTCATAGCGTTATGCTAACCACTACCATACTGTGCACCCCCAAGATTTATATACCTCTATAGCTGCTGCCTGACTTGCTGAGTTCCTTCAGAATTTTGTGTGTGCTGCATTAGATTTCCAGAACTTCTTGTGATTGTGAACATATTTTCCTTGTCCTCACTCTCAACTCGCTTGGACAACGACCATGGCCAGGAGCTCCACCCCATGGCACACCGCGGGACTGCAACAGTCCTCAGCTTCTGCTTTTGAACACAACAGATTCTGCAGACGCTGGAAATCCAGAGCACACGCACAAAATGCTGGAGGAACTCAGCAGGTCTGGCAATATCTCTGGAGAGGAATAAACAGTTGATGTTTTGGCCATAAATCCTTCATCAGGAATCAAAAGGAAGGGGCCAGAAGAAGGTGATGGTGGGGGCAAGGGGAAGGATTATAAACCGGCAGGTGTTTACAGTGAGGTGCAGTGGAAAGTTTTGTCTGTATGCTCTCCAGACAGACCACACCATACGTAAGTACATTACAGTAGTAAAAGGAAGACAGAGTTAACATTTGAGAGAATATGCAGTGCAGGTAGACAAATAAAGTGCGAGGGCCATTCCAAGGTAGATTGTGAGATTAAGTATTCATCTTTTAGTGTGCATAGAACAAAGAACACAGGTCCTTCAGCCCATGACGTAGTGCCGATACTTAACCTACTCTACGATCAATCCAACCCTTCCCTCCCACAGATCCTTCCATTTTTCCCTTCTCCCATGTGTCTACAGAGTTTCTTAAATGTCCCATTGGAATCTGCATCTACCACTATCCATGCACGCAGCACTCTCTGTGCAAAAAGCCCCCTGGCATTCCCCTGATATTTCCCTCCAATTACCTTAAAATGGTGACCTCACTCAAGCCAGCTCTCATCCTCCTTGGCTCCAAAGCAAAAAGACCCAGCTTGCTCATAAGGCATTCTCTCTAATCCAGGCAGCATCCTGGTAAATATCTTCTGCACCCTCTCTAAAGCTTCCACATCCTTCCTATAATGAGGTAACCAGAACTGAACACAATACTCAAACTATGGTCTAACCAGAGTTTTATAGAGCTGAAACATTACTTCGTGGCTCAAACTCAACTCCCTAACTAACGAGCGCCAACACAACATATGCCTTCTTAAGCACACTATCAACTTGCATAGCAAATTGAGGGATCTATGGACACAGAGACCCCAAGATCCCAGGGCTCCCTATACAAAGAATCCTGCCATTAAGCTTGTACTCTGCTTTCAAGTCTGACCCTTCAAGGTGAATCACCTCTCACTTTTCCAGATTGAACTCCATCTACCACTTCACAGCACAGATCTTCATCTCGTCTATGAAACCTGCAACAACTTCATACACCACCTGGAGAGCAAGTGAGACTGCAGACACTGGAAATCTGGTGTAACACACACAAGAATGCTGGAAGAACTCAGCAGGTCAGGCAGCATCTTTAGAGGGAAATGGACAGTTGTTGTGGATCAAGGCCTTTCCACAGGACTGGAAAGAAAGAGGAGTGATGGCCAGTATCATTTCCCCTCTCCTTAATCCCTCAGCTGCCTATCACACTCCTCACCTGGTTCCACCTATCACCCGCCAGCTCTTGCTGCACACCCTTTCCCCATATTTATACACTGATGGTCTCCCCGTTTTCCAGTCCTGATGACGGGTCTCGACCCAAATGTCGACTGTCCATTTCCCTTCACTGTTGTTGCCTGACCCATTGAGTTCCTCCAGCATTTAGTCTACGTTGCTATAGATTTCCAGCATCTGCACCTCCCGCGGGTGCAGTCTGTGGACGAAAGGCAGATGGAACCAAGCAGGAAAAGCAGACTGGATCAGTTTGAGGCATTGAGGCATTTGGATAGGTACATGGAGGCGAAGAGCTCTGAGGGTTACACACCTGATATGGGCAACTGGGACAAGCAGTGAGGTTGCTGTGGTCACGGGAAATTCTGCAGCACTCACAAAATGCTGGTGGGACTCATCAGGGAGCATCTATGGAGAACCCCCTCAGCTGGTCTCCCCTATCATCTGCCAGGTAATACTCCTCCCACTCCCCCTGTCCTCTTAATCATCCTTTTCATTCCTGAAACTTGAGGGTTTCAAGTTGGCCTGAAACGTTGAGGGTTTATTCCCCTCCATAGACGCTACCTGACCTGTTGAGTTCCTCCAGCACTTTGTGAAGGACGCTGCGGTCAGCAGGGACCAAAGGGGTGTCTCGGTGCTGTTTTATTCTACGACTGTGGAAGGCAGGAGTGGATGGAATCATGGAAGAGAGAAAGGGCACAGGGAATGTGTGTTTGTTGAAGTTGGAAAATTTACATTCATACTATGGGACTGTAGACTAGTCCAGGTGGACTATGAAGTGTTGTCCTTATAGAACAGCTCTTGCTCTAACCATTAGGTAAGGATCCCACGACGGTGTTCTAAGATGAGAAGAGGGAAAGGTCCCCAGTTCTTTGGCTAACACTATCCTTCCACCAACTGCTTTCGAAACTTCTTATTGAGACATTTTGCAAGAAATTCTCATAATGTTTTTACTATTCTTTTTTCATTTAATTACAACTTATTTCTCTTGCTTCCTGCCCACAGCCAGACAGATTCAAGTCAATGGGTATATTTAAAGTGCATGCTGATAGCTTCTTGATTAGTAAGGGTGTCGGTTATTGGGAGAAGGCAGAAAAATGGGGTTGAGAGGGAAAATCAATCAGCCATGATGGAATAGTAGTGCAGACCTGATGGGCCAAATGGCCTAATTCTGCTCCAATGTCATGGTTTTATGTTTAAACTCATCATAGATCCCTTTGCTGGTTGTTGGTTCTTACTGGGCACGCATTGGTTACCTCTTCCTCTGAATCTACACTTCAAGGAATACACTGTGTTGCTGTGAAGCCCTGGGACCTTGGAAGTCCATATATTAACCACTGACTTTCTTTCAATGTTGTGCCATGTCTGATACAGGTACGGACCTGGTGTTCTCATGTCCTGGAACACAGTGCCCTGAGACAGAATTCGGTCTGCAGACATGGAGAAGTGCCCTCAGTGAGGTAAGGCGCCTAAAGTTGCCCAGTTTTACCCTGTTAGGATTCAAAGCGAAAAAGTCCACCTGACTTGGATTGCTAATGCCACATGTACCAAGAGAGAGTGATTCCGATTCGAAATTAGGTTTATTTATTGAAGGGGGTGCCACGGTAGCGTAGCAATTAGAGTGATGCTGTTACAACTCAGGGTGTCTGAGTTTGGAGTTCATTTCCGGTGTCCTCTATAAGGAATTAGTACACTCCTTCCTGTGTGCACGTGGGTTTCCTCCCACAGTCCCAAAGATGGACTGTCTGGTAGGTTAATTGGTCATTGTAACTTGTTCTGGGGTTAGGCTAGAGTTAAATAGGCAGTTTGCTGGGTGGTGCAGCTCAGAGGGTCGAAAGGGCCTGTTCTGTGCAGTACCCCTAAACATAGAGACATAGAAAACTGACAGCATAATACAGTCCCTTCGGCCCACAAAATTTTGCCGAACATGTCCCTACCTCAGAAATTACCAATAGCCCTTTATTTTTCTAAGCTCCATGTACCAATCTAAAAGTCTCTTAAAAGACCCTATCGTAACCGCCTCCACCACTGTCACCAGCAGCCCATTCCGTGCACTCACCACTCTCTGCATAAAAAACTTACCCTGACATCTCCTCTGTACTTACTCCCCAGCACCTCAAATCTGTGTCCTCTTGTGGTCACCATTTCAGCCCTGGGAAAAAGCCTCTGACTGTCCACACGATCAATGCCTTTCATCATCTTACCTGAGGAAAAACTTCTTCACACAGAGAGTGGTGAATCTATGGAATTCTCTGCCACAGGAAACAGTTGAGGCCGGTTCATTGGCTGTATTTAAGAGGAAGTTAGATATGGCCCTTGTGGCTAAAGGGATCGGGGGTATGGAGAGAAAACAGATACAGGGTTCTGAGTTGGATGATCAGCCATGATCATACTGAATGGCAGTGCAGGCTCAAAGGGCCGAATGGCCTACTCCGGCATCTATTTTCTGTCTTTCTATGTTTCTACACCTCTATCAGGTCATACATAGTAAAATAAAAGGTTCACGATTCAAGATTGTTTATTAAAAATTTTCAGTACACAAGAGTAAAGAAGAGCAAAATGGTTGTTACTCCAGATATGATGCAGCATAAAAAACACAGTAAGCCTAAAGAACACAATAAATATAAAAACAATCAGATGAAACACAATGTACAAGTTATAAACCATACATAGGCTGACTGTATGTACATAAATTGACACTAGTTGAGGTGTAAGTAGTGGGTTAATAGGTGGAAGTGTTGATCAGCCCGATGGCTTGGGGGAAGTCATTGTTTTTAAGCCTAGTGATCCTGGCATAGATGCTATGTAGCCTCTTCCCTGATGGGAGTGGGACCAACAGTCCAGGAGTCTTAGAACACACAGAGGAATGTATTAACAACCAACACAGCCTGGGGATGTGCTGGGAGCAGTTCACAACTGTCATCAGCAGAGCATGTCCACGACATCCAGCAGAACAATACAGAACACAACAAAAACCAGAACAAGTAACAACAGCAAAACAGTGAAAAGCTTGTCTTGCATAATGTACACACAGATTAATTCCATTCAAAAAGATGAGAAGTGACTTGATAGAGGTGTACGATGTTAAGATAGAGTGGTCAGGATGAAATATGAGGGGAGCATAATTTTCAGATGATTGGAGTAAAGCGCGAGGGTTAGGTTTTCTACACATAGAGTGGTGGCTGCACTGCCAGGGATAGTGGTAGAGGCAGATACACCAGGGACATTGAAGGAACTCCTTGATAGGCACATAAATGAAAGAAAAATGGAGAGATATGTGGAGGGAAGGGTTAGATTGTTTTTAGTGTAGGTTAAAAGTTTGGCTGAAGGGCCTGTACTGTGCTGTACTATGTTCAATGTTCTATCACACAGTGCATTGAGGTGGAAAAAGATAAAACATAACAATGCAGAAGAAACTCTGCAGATGCTGGAAGCCCAGAGTAACACACACAAAACACTGGAGAAGCCCAGCAAATCAGGCAGCATCTATGGAGGGATATACACCTCATAACGGTCTGTGTAACACTGTAAGCCACATGGGTTTACTCCTGGTGTTCCAGAGGCGTAGGGTTAGTCGGTAAATTGGGTATAATTGTGTAGAGCAGCCTCATTGGGCTGGAAGAGCACCTTATCGTGCTGAATCTCTAAATTAAAATTAATTTAAAATTTATAAATTAAGGTCGATCATGTTTTTCAGAGAAGGGTTCATGGAACCGAGGAGGAATGGAAAGTGTTAAGCTGCAGATCAGCCATGATCTAATTAAATTCTTGATTTGACTGGTTCCAGGTACGAGGAGCGGTGGTTGTATCGGGAATAGTCCAAGTCCTGCTGGGACTGTCAGGCATCCAGGGTCTATTCACCCAGCGCTGTGGTCCAATGGTGCTAGCGCCCATGCTCTCCATTATTGGCCTGAGCTGCCACAAGGTGGCAGCACTGTTCAGCTCTACGCACTGGGGCGTCTCTGCTTTGTGAGTACAACTGGCTTGGGTATTTTAGAGTCCTGGACTTACAGTATTGTAGAACACTACAGCACAGAAACAGGCCTTTCAGCCCAATCAGTCTGTGCTGAACCATTTATCTGCTTCGTTCCATCAGCCTGCATCCGAACCATAGCCATCCATACCCCCAGTCCATGTACTTATCCAAATTTCTCTTAAATGCTGAAATCAACCCCACATCCACCACTTCTGCAATATCTTCCCACAGGGACTGAGGGAGCACATTGTCGGGCCCTGGGATTTATTCTCCTGAATTTGCCTCAAGACCGCAGACACCTCCTCCTCTGTAATCTGTATGGGACCCATGACCTCACATCTATGGACTCTGTCCATTTGCTAAGTAAATACAGATGTAAAAAAATCTATTAAAGATCTTCCCCATTTCTTTCAGCTCCACAGATAAGACTCTGATCTTCCAGAAGACCATTTTTGTTCCTTGCTATCCTTTTGCTTTTAATACACCTGCAGAAGCCCTTTGGATTCTCCCTCATCTTGTCTGTGAGAACAACCTTATATCTCTTTTAGTCCTCCTGGTTTTTTGATTCCTGACTTTGTATGTAGTCTTTTTGCACACCCACTCCACTACTTGTCTTGGTGCCCTGGTTCCCATCCCCTTACATCTTAACTTTACACCCCTCACCCAACAACAGGAGAGTCTTCTGACACGGGAAATCCAGTGCAACGCACACAAAATGAGAGGGATAATAAACCAACCAGGACGGACTGGAGGAATAGACTCAATGGGCTGAATGGCCCAATTCTGCTGCTATGTCTTGTGGAACTCAGCAGGAAATGTAGAGAGAGGTGTGGTGGGATTCAGAAGGGCGAAGAATTCACGTGTTCAAAAGTGCTGCCAGATCTTCCCACCCACCTGTAAGAATACACAGCACCTCAATGTAAAGTCGGATGTGAGCGATGGCAATCGCTAGCAGGGCACCCAGATTCTCAGGTATAGAGAAAGCACTCCGTAAATGGAAATGACAAAAGAAAGTCGAAAATAGACCTAAGCAACACAGACAGCATTTGTGGAGAGGAATAAACAGTCAATGTTTCTAGCTGACAGCATTCATCAGGACTGGAAAGGAAGGGAGACGGTGGGGAAGGGGAAGGAGTACAAATCTGCAGGTGATAGGTGCAAACAGGCTAGGGGAAGGTGGGTATGTGGGGGTGAGATGATGATATAAGAAGCTGGGTGGTGATAGGTGGAAGAAGTAAAGGGCTGAAGAAGGAATCTGATAGGAGAGGAGGGAGGGAGAAAGGGAAGGAGGAAGGACACCAGAGAGAGGAGATAGACAAGGGAACACACACAAAATGCTGGAGGAAGTGCTGAAGAGCCCTGGAGAAGGGTCCTTTCCATAGAAGCTGCCAGGCCTGCTGAGTTCTTCCAACATTTTGTGTGTGTTACTTTGGATTTCCAGTATCTGCAGATTTTCTTGTGTTTGAAGAAACCTGAAAATGGAAAAAAGAGAAAAAGGGGAGGTAGGAGAACTTACTGGAAGTTAGAGAAATTGATGTTCATGTCATCTGGTCGGAGACTACCCAGACAGAACATCACACCTTGCTCCTCCAACCTGAGCCTGACGTGGCAGAATGGCAATTGGCACTGTAGAAACTTTATTTCGAAAATAGTCCTGAGTTGTGAAGCAGGAGAAGCTACAGAACAGAATTTACCAGAATTCAAAACTTTGAGCTATCAGGAAGGAATAGGCCTCTATCAAATATCAGAAGATAGGCTGATGAAATGGTAGTAATGAGAAGAGGACATTTCCTCAATGATGGACGTCGCTTTGTTTAGCCATTGACTCGTGAGCATGATGACAAGGTCAGTGCCCATGATGGATCCAAAATAGTACACAGCCAAGTCCATAGCTCACTGAAGGCTGTCACACAAATAGATATGGCAGTAAGGAAGGCAAGTCGCATGTTTATATTCATACATGAGCATATGACATGTATAAGAATCGTAACTTTATATGGACTATTGTGTGTGTGTACAAGTTGCCCCATTACAGCATGTCCATGTTTCGGAGAGGGTGCAAAATGAAAGTAGATATATTGTCGAAGTACATATGTGTCAGCATACACTACCCTGAGATTCATTTGCTTGCGGGCATGTACAGGAAAATAAAGAAATGCAGAAGTAATTCCAGCAAATAACCAATGGGCAAAACATAAATAAAATAATAACAATACCAAAAACACGAGCTAGAATGCTTGGAAATATGTCTGTAACCTGTGGAATCATTTCAGAGTTGAGGTGAGTGAGGTTGCCTCTTGCCAGTTCAGGAGCCTGATGGAACCCACGGCTCCTGCAAACCCTTCCTGAAGGCAGTAGCTGGCTGCTGCCTGGATTACTGTGTTGAGAGGTTGGGCAAACAGCTTGCTCTTTCTGGAGTGGTGTAGGTTGTTCAAAGTTCAACGTAAATTTATTATCAAAGTGCACATACGTCACCATATCCTACCTTGAAATTTATTTTCTTGTGGGCATTCACGGTAACACTATAGGATCCATGAAAAACCGCATGGTGCAGAGATGGACAAACAACCAATGTGGAAAAAACAACGCACTGCACAAATACAAAAAATGAGAAATAAATAAATAAACAAAGAGACAATTAAATAAGCAATAAATATCGAGAACACCAGTTACAGAGGGAGCCCAGAGATTGTGGAAAGAGTTCAGTGTTGAGGTGAGTGAAGTTATCCCCTCTGGTTTAGGATCCTGATGGCTGAAGGGTAATAACTGTCCCTGAACCTGGTG
Source organism: Hypanus sabinus (assembly GCF_030144855.1). Classification (NCBI taxonomy): domain Eukaryota; kingdom Metazoa; phylum Chordata; class Chondrichthyes; order Myliobatiformes; family Dasyatidae; genus Hypanus; species Hypanus sabinus. The sequence continues at coordinate 88,101,219 of NC_082709.1, read as the reverse complement.
GAGTGGGACTCGAGGTTCCTGTTCCTTCCTCCTGAAGGCAGCTGTGAGAACAGGGCATGGCCTGACTGGTTTGCGTATTTGATAGTGAATGCTGCTTTCATGCAATGATGCTCCTTGTAGATGTGCTCACTGCTGAAGAGGGCTTTGCCCATGATGGGCTTGGCTGTATATTTCTGCCATTCAAGGGAAGGAGACATGCTAGTGTTTTGTAGAAGCATGCTGAGAGGCATCAATAGGGTTAGACAGTCAGAACGGTGCTCCCATTGTGAAAATATTAAGGAGCAGAGTACATTCGTTTAAGGTGGGGGGGGGGTGTGGGGGGAGTAAAGTGTAAAGGAGACGTGTGGGGCAAATTTTTTTCTGCAGAGCAGTGGAATGGGCTGCCAGGCGGAGTGGTGGAAGCTGTTAAACTAGTGGAGTTTAAGAGGTTGTCCTGATGGCTGCCCAAAATGCCGACTGTTTACTCTTTTCCATAGATGATGAGTTCCTCCCGCAGTTGTGTGTGTTACTTCGATTTCCAGCATCCGCAGGTTTTCTTGTGTTTGAGTTTAAGAGGAAGTTGGACTGATTCATGAATACGTGGGGAATGGAGGGATTAGGATCATGCGCAGGTAGAAGAGATTGAGTTCAATTTGCCGTCCTGTTTGGTGCAGATGTTGTGGGCCAAAGTGCCTGTTTCTGTTCCACAGACATAGTCTGCTTTACATTCACGTTGTCACTTAGTCTGTCCGACCATGGTATTGTCCTAATGCACTCTATGTACAAGGCTCCATTGTTGTTTCACAAATCCCAGTCCCAGGTCAGATTCGGATTCATCTCTCAGCTCTACGTTGAAACATGCAGTGAAACGCATTCCGTTCAGCAGCACCTCACACCCCAGTCCCCTCCCCCCTTTGTGCTGGCTGCACTGAGCTTCAAATTTCAAAGTAAATGTATTATCATGGTGCGCGTATGTCACCATGTACCACCGAGATCCATTTTCCTGCAGGCATTGACAGTGGAACAAAGAAACACAATGATAAACCAAACATGAGGACTGACAAACAACCAACTGAGCGAATACAAAAAGACTAAATTATAAATAAACAAGTAAGTAGTTGGATAGATAGATAGATAGATAGATAGATAGATAGATAGATAGATAGATAGATAGATAGATAGATAGATAGATAGATAGATAGATAGATAGATAGATAGATAGATAGATAGATAGAGAAAGAAATGTGGTGGTCGGTGCGATGCTGTTAGAGCTCAGTGTTCGGAATCCAAGGAGGTTGTATGTTGTCCCTGTGACTGTGGGGTTTCCTCCAGGTGCCTCAGTTTCCTCCCACATTCCAAAGATGTCAGTTAGTAGGTTAATTGGTCATTGTAAATTGTCCCGTGATCCGGCGAGGGTTAAATAAATGGGTTGCTGGGCTGGAACGGCCTGTTTCACACTGTATCTATAAATAAGTAAATGCTGCAGATATTAAGAAGCTGAGTTGTAAGTGAGGTCATAGATTGTGTTGAGGGGAGTGAAGCGACACAGTGCGTCTCTTTGCGCGTACTCCTGCAGCCTGGAATGTGCCAGTCAGCAGGATTCCCTTACGGAATTCCTTTACCCTGCTGAGGAGGGGGTGGGAATGAGGTTGAAGGAAGATTAAGGAGACCTCTTTCCTCTTCCTTGTCAAGCGAAGGTGGTGTGTGCTTGAAGAGGAAAGGAACGGAGGTCAGGGCAGGAAAAGTTAATTAGACAGCAGGAAACTGATCTGGGAGTATAAACACCAGTACAGACCCACTAGACCCCTGTAAAAATTGTGTACAAACAGAAACAGGTTTATTATCATTGACGTATCATTGACATCTGAAATGTGTTGCTTTGCAGCAATAGTACACTGTAATGCATACAAATACCGTAAGTAATACAAAAAGAGTGCAAATCGCGTTCATGGATTCATGGAGCATTCAGAAATCTGATGGCAGAGGGGAAGAAGCTGTTCATGGCTCTTCAGGCTCACTGATGGTAGCAACGAGGAGAGAGCATTTATTTGTTTGTTGAATAGGCCATTCTAGCCCTTCAAGCCTCGCCACCCAGCAATTCCCTGATTTAACCCTGTCCTAATCATGGGACGATTTACAATGACCAGTTAACTTTGGACTGTTGGGAGGAAACCCATGTGGTCATGGGGAGAACATACAGAGTCCTCACAGGCTGGCGGGAATTGAACTGGGTTCATCTGCACGGTAGAGAGTTATGCCTGGATGCTGGAGATATTCTTATGAATACTACTTCTGTGATACTATGCATCCATGATGCTACTGCAAGCGAGTTTTTCATTGCACCTGTGCAGACTTGTACTCCTGTGTATGACAAGAAACTTGAATCCGACTTTGACCTGGACCAAATTTCACCACCAGAGATGCTGCTGCAGTTCCAGTAGGTTCCACTAGGTGGAACATTTGTTTCACACTTACTGTGGAATCAGAATCAGCATCAGATTTATTATTTTATTTTTATTTCGAGATCCAGTGAGGAAAGGCCCTTCCAGCCACACCACCTAGCAACCTCCAGCATCCCTGATTTAAGCCTAACCTAATGCCGGGACAGTTTACAATGACTAATTAGCCTGTCTGTTACATGTTTGGACTGTGGGAGGAAACTGGGGGGCCTGAGGAAAACTCACACATTCCATGGGGAGGGTATACAGAGACTCCTTACAGAGGACACCGGAACCGAGCTCCAAATTCTGATGCCCCGAGCTGTAATAACACAACGCTGCTGTGGCACCACTCAGCACTCGCCTTATAAAGCATGAAATTTGCTGTTTTGACGTAGTGATACAGTGCAAAGTCATACAATAAATTACAAAATAAATAAATGGGACCAAATCAGGTGGTGTTCATCAACTGTTCAGAAATCTGATGTCAGTGGGGAAGAAGTTGTTCTTAAAGCACTGGGTGTGGGTCTTCAGGCTCCTGTAGCTCCCCCTGAGGGTAGGAATGCGAAGGAGTCATGAGCTGAGGCTCCTTAATAATGGGTGCCTCTTCCTTAATGCACCGCCTCTTGTAGGGTTGTACCCGTGATGGAGATGGCTGAGTCTACAACCCTGGGCAGCCTTTTGCAATCCTGTGCATTGGAGCCTCCACACCAGGCAGTGGTGCAGCCAGTCAGAATGCTTTCTACAAAATGTCTATACAAATTTCCAAGAGTCTTTGGTCACCCACGTATCAAATACTGAAAGCCTAGAAAGAGTGGATGTGGAGATGACATTTTCATCTAGGAACAGAGGGCACAGCCTCCGAATTGAGGGACGTCCCTTTACAACAGAGATAAGGAAGAATTTCTATAGCCAGAGGGTGGTGAATCTGCGGAGCTCACTGCCATAGATGGCCGTGGAGGTCAAGTCATTGGGTATATTTAAAGTAGAGATTGGTATGTTCTAGATTAGTAAGGATGTCAAAGTTTATGGGGAGAAGGCAGGAGAATGGGATTAAAAGGTAATAAATCAGGCATGATGGAATGACAGAACAGACTTGATAGACTGAGTGGCCGAATCCTGCTCCAGTGTCTATGGTCTTATTCTGAATGCTTCACAAAGTAAATGAGGTTCAAAGCAGGAGAGTCAAAGTACACAGATTGACCTAATGTGGCCGATCAAATGAATTCCATTCCCTCTTCTTCCTCCAACTTAGTGTAATGTTTTCCTTCACTCAAAGGTTTTCTATAACCTTTTGAAAGTTATTCCTGAATTTGATCCCACAAACAGTTCATCCCAGGACATGGAAACATGTTGGGTTGAAACAGTCCTTCTCTCAGCTTTATTTTGTTACCTAACTCACATCTGTATTCACTGTTTGCTGGTCATCGGATTTCTGGAACAGCAGCTGCTTGTAGAGGGTGCAGAGAGGTTTCGCAGGACTCCATCCAGATTAAAACTGTATAGGACCCTGGTCAGACCCCATTTGGAGTACTGTGCTCAGTTCCGGTGGTCTCACTACAAGAAGGATGTGGAAGCCATAGAAGGGGTGCAGAGGAGATTTACAATGACGTTGCGTCGACTGGGGAACATGCCTTATGGAAGTCAGGTAGCATCAGGAGCCTTAAATCCCACAGCACCAGGTTCAGGAACAATTATTACACTACAACTGTCAGGTTCAGGAACATGTATTAAGCTACAACCGCCAGGTTCAGGAACAGTTGTTACCCTACAATCACCAGGTTGAGGAACAGTTGTTACCCTACAATCACCAGGTTCAGGAACAGTTGTTAACCTATAATCACCAGGTTGAGGAACAGTTGTTACCCTACAATCACCAGGTTCAGGAACAGTTGTTAACCTATAATCACCAGGTTCAGGAACAGTTATTACCATAGAACAGCCAGGTTCAGGAACAGTTGTTACCCTACAATCACCAGGTTGAGGAACAGTTGTTACCCTACAATCACCAGGTTCAGGAACAGTTGTTAACCTATAATCACCAGGTTCAGGAACAGTTATTACCATAGAACAGCCAGGTTCAGGAACAGTTTTTACCCTACAATCACCAGGTTGAGGGACATTTATTACCGGACATCCACCAGGTTCAGGAACAGTTATTACCCTACAACTGCCAGGTTCAGGATCAGTTATTACCCTACAACGGCCAGGTTCAGAAACAGTTATTACCCTACAATCATCAGGTTCAGGGACAGTTGTTACTCTACAATCAACAGGTTCGAGAACATTCGTTAACCTACAATCACTAGGGTTCAGGTACAGTTATTACCCTACAATCACCAGGATCAGTAACAGTATTTACCCTACAATTAACAGGTTGAGGGACAGTTATTACCCGACAACCTCCAGGTTCAGGAACATTTGTTAACCTAAAACGACCAGGTTGAAGAACAGTTATTAGTGTACAATTACCAGGTTCAGGAACAGTTATTACCCTACAATCAACAGGTTTGGGAACAGTCGTTAACCTATAATCACTAGGGTTCAGGGACTGTTATTACCGGACAACCACCAGGTTCAGGAACAGTTTTTAACCTACAACCACCAGGTTCAGGAACAGTTATTACCCTACAACTGCCAGGTTCAGAATCAGTTATTACCCTGCAACGGCCAGGTTCAGAAGCAGTTATTACCCTACAATCACCAGCTTCAGGAACAGTGATTACCCTAGTATCATCAGGTTCAGGAACGGTTGTTACTCTACAATCAACAGGTTCGGGAACAGTCGTTAACCTACAATCACTAGGGTTCTGGTACAGTTATTACCCTGCAACCACCAGTTTCAGGAACAGTTGTTAACCTACAACCACAAGGTTCACGAACAGTTATTACCCTACAATCACCAGGATCAGTAACAGTATTTACCCTACAACCACCAGGTTCAGGAACAGTTATTACCCTGCAATCACAAGGTTCAGCAACAGATATTACCCTACAATAACGAGTTTCAAGAACAGTGATTACCCTACAATCATCAGGTTCAGGAACAGTTGTTACCCTACAATCACAAGGTTCAGCAACAGATATTACCCTACAATAACGAGTTTCAAGAACAGTGATTACCCTACAATCATCAGGTTCAGGAACAGTTGTTACCCTACAATCACCAGGTTAAGCAACAGTTATTACCCTACAATAACGAGCTTCAGGAACAGTGATTACCCTACAATCACCAGGTTAAGCAACAGTTATTACCATAGAACAGCCAGGTTCAGGTACAGTTGTTACCCTACAACCGCAAGAATGAGGAACAGTTGTTAACCTACAACCACCAGGTTCAGGAACAGTTATTACCCTATGATCACCAGCTTCAGAAACAGTTATTACCCTACAACAGCCAGGTTCATGAACAGTTGTTACTCTACAATCACCAGGTTCAGGAACAGTTGTGAACCTACAAACACCAGGTTCAGGAACAGTTATTACCCTACAACTGCCAGGTTCAGGATCAGTTATTACCCTACAACGGCCAGGTTCAGGAACAGTTGTTACCCTACAATCACCAGGTTCAGCAACAGTTATTACCCTACAATAACGAGCTTCAGGAATAGTGATTACCCTACAATCATCAGGTTCAGGAAAAGTTGTTAACCTATAATCACCAGGTTCAGGAACAGTTGTTGACCTACAATCTACAGGTTCAGGAACAGTTATTACCATAGAACAGCCAGGTTCAGGAACAGTTTTTACCCTACAATCACCAGGTTGAGGGACATTTATTACCGGACATCCACCAGGTTCAGGAACAGTTGTTAACCTACAACCAACAGGTTCTGGAGCTGTTATTACCCTACAACTGCCAGGTTCAGGATCAGTTATTACCCTACAACGGCCAGGTTCAGAAACAGTTATTACCCTACAATCACCAGCTTCAGGTACAGTGATTACCCTACAATCATCAGGTTCAGGAACAGTTGTTACTCTACAATCAACAAGTTCGGGAACAGTCGTTAACCTACAATCACTAGGGTTCAGGTACAGTTATTACACTACAACCACCAGGTTCAGGAACAGTTGTTAACCTACAACCACAAGGTTCAGGAAGAATTATTACCCTACAACCACCAGGATCAGTAACAGTATTTACCCTACAATCAACAGGTTGAGGGACAGTTATTACCCGACAACCTCCAGGTTCAGGAACATTTGTTAACCTAAAACCACCAGGTTGAAGAACAGTTATTAGCGTACAATTACCAGGTTCAGGAACAGTTATTACCCTACAATCAGCAGGTTCAGGAACAGCTATTACCGGACAACCACCAGGTTCAGGAACAGTTGTTAACCTACAAACACCAGGTTCAGGATCAGTTATTACCCTACAACGGCCAGGTTCAGAAACAGTTATTACCCTACAATCACCAGCTTCAGGAACAGTGATTACCCTACAATCATCAGGTTTAGGGACAGTTGTTACTCTACAATCAACAGGTTCGGGAACAGTCGTTAACCTATAATCACTAGGGTTCAGGGACTGTTATTACCGGACAACCACCAGGTTCAGGAACAGTTGTTAACCTACAAACAACAGGTTCAGGAACAGTTATTACCCTACAACTGCCAGGTTCAGAATCAGTTATTACCCTACAACGGCCAGGTTCAGAAGCAGTTATTACCCTACAATCACCAGCTTCAGGAACAGTGATTACCCTAGTATCATCAGGTTCAGGAACAGTTGTTACTCTACAATCAACAGGTTCGGGAACAGTCGTTAACATACAATCACTAGGGTTCTGGTACAGTTATTACCCTGCAACCACCAGTTTCAGGAACAGTTGTTAACCTACAACCATAAGGTTCAGGAACAGTTATTACCCTACAATCACAAGGTTCAGCAACAGTTATTACCCTACAATAACGAGCTTCAGGAACAGTGATTACCCTACAATCATCAGGTTCAGGAACAGTTGTTACTCTACAATCATCAGGTTAAAGAAAGTTGTTAACCTACAATCACCAGGTTCAGGAACAGTTGTTAACCTACAATCTGCAGGTTCAGGAACAGTTATTACCATATAACAGCCAGGTTCAGGAACAGTTGTTACCCTACAATCACCAGGTTATGCAACAGTTATTACCCTACAGTCACCAGGGTCAGGAACAGTTATTACCCTACAATTACCAGGTTCCGGAACAGTTATTACCCTACAATCAGCAGGTTCAGGAACAGTTATTACCCTACAATCGCCAGGTTGAGGTACAGTTATTACCATACAATCACAAAGTTCAGGAACAGTTTTCACCCTACAATGACCAGGTTCAGGGACAGTTATTACCGGACAACTGCCAGGTTCAGGATCAGTTATTACCCTACTATCACCAGGTTGAGGGACATTTATTACCGGACATCCACCAGGTTCAGGAACAGTTGTTAACCTACAACCACCAGGTTCAGGAACAGTTATTACCCTACAATCACCAGCTTCATGAACAGTGATTACCCTACAATCATCAGGTTCAGGGATAGTGATTACCCTACAATCATCAGGTTCAGGAACAGTTGTTACTGTACAATCAACAAGTTCAGGAACAGTCGTTAACCTACAACCACTAGGGTTCAGGTACAGTTATTACCCTACAACCACCAGGTTCAGGAACAGTTGTTAACCTACAATCACCAGGTTCAGGGACATTTATTACCGGACATCCACCAGGTTCAGGAACAGTTATTACCCTACAACAGCCAGGTTCATGAACAGATGTTACCCTACAATCACCAAGTTCAGCAACAGTTATTACCCTATAATCACCAGGTTCAGGAACAGTTGTTAACCTACAAACACCAGGTTCAGGAACAGTTATTACCCTACAATGGCCAGGTTCAGGAACAGTTGTTACCCTACAATCACCAGGTTCAGCAACAGTTATTACCCTACAATAATGAGCTTCAGGAAGAGTGATAACCCTACAATCATCAGGTTCAGGAAAAGTTGTTAACCTATAATCACCAGGTTCAGGAACAGTTTTTACCCTACAATCACCAGGTTGAGGGACATTTATTACCGGACATCCACCAGGTTCAGGAACAGTTGTTAACCTACAACCAACAGGTTCTGGAGCTGTTATTACCCTACAACTGCCAGGTTCATGATCAGTTATTACCCCACAACTGCCAGGTTCAGAAACAGTTATTACCCTACAATCACCAGCTTCAGGTACAGTGATTACCCTACAATCATCAGGTTCAGGAACAGTTGTTACTCTACAATCAACAAGTTCGGGAACAGTCGTTAACCTACAATCACTAGGGTTCAGGTACAGTTATTACACTACAACCACCAGGTTCAGGAACAGTTGTTAACCTACAACCACAAGGTTCAGGAAGAATTATTACCCTACAACCACCAGGATCAGTAACAGTATTTACCCTACAATCAACAGGTTGAGGGACAGTTATTACCCGACAACCTCCAGGTTCAGGAACATTTGTTAACCTAAAACCACCAGGTTGAAGAACAGTTATTAGCGTACAATTACCAGGTTCAGGAACAGTTATTACCCTACAATCAGCAGGTTCAGGAACAGCTATTACCGGACAACCACCAGGTTCAGGAACAGTTGTTAACCTACAAACACCAGGTTCAGGATCAGTTATTACCCTACAACGGCCAGGTTCAGAAACAGTTATTACCCTACAATCACCAGCTTCAGGAACAGTGATTACCCTACAATCATCAGGTTTAGGGACAGTTGTTACTCTACAATCAACAGGTTCGGGAACAGTCGTTAACCTATAATCACTAGGGTTCAGGGACTGTTATTACCGGACAACCACCAGGTTCAGGAACAGTTGTTAACCTACAAACAACAGGTTCAGGAACAGTTATTACCCTACAACTGCCAGGTTCAGAATCAGTTATTACCCTACAACGGCCAGGTTCAGAAGCAGTTATTACCCTACAATCACCAGCTTCAGGAACAGTGATTACCCTAGTATCATCAGGTTCAGGAACAGTTGTTACTCTACAATCAACAGGTTCGGGAACAGTCGTTAACATACAATCACTAGGGTTCTGGTACAGTTATTACCCTGCAACCACCAGTTTCAGGAACAGTTGTTAACCTACAACCATAAGGTTCAGGAACAGTTATTACCCTACAATCACAAGGTTCAGCAACAGTTATTACCCTACAATAACGAGCTTCAGGAACAGTGATTACCCTACAATCATCAGGTTCAGGAACAGTTGTTACTCTACAATCATCAGGTTAAAGAAAGTTGTTAACCTACAATCACCAGGTTCAGGAACAGTTGTTAACCTACAATCTGCAGGTTCAGGAACAGTTATTACCATATAACAGCCAGGTTCAGGAACAGTTGTTACCCTACAATCACCAGGTTATGCAACAGTTATTACCCTACAGTCACCAGGGTCAGGAACAGTTATTACCCTACAATTACCAGGTTCCGGAACAGTTATTACCCTACAATCAGCAGGTTCAGGAACAGTTATTACCCTACAATCGCCAGGTTGAGGTACAGTTATTACCATACAATCACAAAGTTCAGGAACAGTTTTCACCCTACAATGACCAGGTTCAGGGACAGTTATTACCGGACAACTGCCAGGTTCAGGATCAGTTATTACCCTACTATCACCAGGTTGAGGGACATTTATTACCGGACATCCACCAGGTTCAGGAACAGTTGTTAACCTACAACCACCAGGTTCAGGAACAGTTATTACCCTACAATCACCAGCTTCATGAACAGTGATTACCCTACAATCATCAGGTTCAGGGATAGTGATTACCCTACAATCATCAGGTTCAGGAACAGTTGTTACTGTACAATCAACAAGTTCAGGAACAGTCGTTAACCTACAACCACTAGGGTTCAGGTACAGTTATTACCCTACAACCACCAGGTTCAGGAACAGTTGTTAACCTACAATCACCAGGTTCAGGGACATTTATTACCGGACATCCACCAGGTTCAGGAACAGTTATTACCCTACAACAGCCAGGTTCATGAACAGATGTTACCCTACAATCACCAAGTTCAGCAACAGTTATTACCCTATAATCACCAGGTTCAGGAACAGTTGTTAACCTACAAACACCAGGTTCAGGAACAGTTATTACCCTACAATGGCCAGGTTCAGGAACAGTTGTTACCCTACAATCACCAGGTTCAGCAACAGTTATTACCCTACAATAATGAGCTTCAGGAAGAGTGATAACCCTACAATCATCAGGTTCAGGAAAAGTTGTTAACCTATAATCACCAGGTTCAGGAACAGTTGTTAACCTACAATCTCCAGGTTCAGGAACAGTTATTACCATAGAACAGCCAGGTTTAGGAACAGTTTTTACCCTACAATCACCAGGTTGAGCGACATTTATTACCGGACATCCACCAGGTTCAGGAACAGTTGTTAACCTACAACCACCAGGTTCAGGAACAGTTATTACCCTACAATCACCAGCTTCATGAACAGTGATTACCCTACAATCATCAGGTTCAGGGACAGTGATTACCCTACAATCATCAGGTTCAGGAACAGTTGTTACTGTACAATCAACAAGTTCGGGAACAGTCGTTAACCTACAACCACTAGGGTTCAGGTACAGTTATTACCCTACAACCACCAGGTTCAGGAACAGTTGTTAACCTACAACCACAAGGTTCAGGAACAGTTATTACCCTACAATCACCAGGATCAGTAACAGTTATTACCCTACAATAACGAGCTTCAGGAACAGTGATTACCCTACAATCATCAGGTTCAGGAAAAGTTGTTAACCTACAATCTCCAGTTTTAGGAACAGTTATTAGCATGGAACAGCCAGGTTCAGGAACAGTTTTTACCCTATAATCACCAGGTCATGGACAGTTATTACCGGACAACCACCAGGTTCAGGAACAGTTGTTAACCTACAACCACCAGGTTCAGGAACAGTTATTACCCTACAACTGCCAGGTTCAGGATCAGTTATTACCCTACAATCACCAGCTTCATGAACAGTGATTACCCTACAATCATCACGTTCAGGGACAGTGATTACCCTACAATCATCAGGTTCAGGAACAGTTGTTACTCTACAATCAACAAGTTCGGGAACAGTCGTTAACCTACAATCACTAGGGTTCAGGGACAGTTATTACCGGACATCCAGCAGGTTCAGGAACAGTTATTACCCTACAACTGCCAGGTTATGGATCAGTTATTACCCTACAATCACCAGCTTCAGGAACAGTGATTACCCTAGTATCATCAGGTTCAGGAACGGTTGTTACTCTACAATCAACAGGTTCGGGAACAGTCGTTAACCTACAATCACTAGGGTTCTGGTGCAGTTTTTACCCTGCAACCACCAGTTTCAGGAACAGTTGTTAATCTACAACCACAAGGTTCAGGAACAGTTATTACCCTACAATCACCAGGATCAGTAACAGTATTTACCCTGCAATCACCAAGTTCAGGGACAGTTATTACCCGACATCCTCCAGGTTCAGGAACATTTGTTACTCTACAATCAACAAGTTCGGGAACAGTCGTTAACCTACAATCACTAGGGTTCAGGTACAGTTATTACACTACAACCACCAGGTTCAGGAACAGTTGTTAACCTACAACCACAAGGTTCAGGAAGAATTATTACCCTACAACCACCAGGATCAGTAACAGTATTTACCCTACAATCAACAGGTTGAGGGACAGTTATTACCCGACAACCTCCAGGTTCAGGAACATTTGTTAACCTAAAACCACCAGGTTGAAGAACAGTTATTAGCGTACAATTACCAGGTTCAGGAACAGTTATTACCCTACAATCAGCAGGTTCAGGAACAGCTATTACCGGACAACCACCAGGTTCAGGAACAGTTGTTAACCTACAAACACCAGGTTCAGGATCAGTTATTACCCTACAACGGCCAGGTTCAGAAACAGTTATTACCCTACAATCACCAGCTTCAGGAACAGTGATTACTCTACAATCATCAGGTTTAGGGACAGTTGTTACTCTACAATCAACAGGTTCGAGAACAGTCGTTAACCTATAATCACTAGGGTTCAGGGACTGTTATTACCGGACAACCACCAGGTTCAGGAACAGTTGTTAACCTACAAACAACAGGTTCAGGAACAGTTATTACCCTACAACTGCCAGGTTCAGAATCAGTTATTACCCTACAACGGCCAGGTTCAGAAGCAGTTATTACCCTACAATCACCAGCTTCAGGAACAGTGATTACCCTAGTATCATCAGGTTCAGGAACAGTTGTTACTCTACAATCAACAGGTTCGGGAACAGTCGTTAACATACAATCACTAGGGTTCTGGTGCAGTTTTTACCCTGCAACCACCAGTTTCAGGAACAGTTGTTAATCTACAACCACAAGGTTCAGGAACAGTTATTACCCTACAATCACCAGGATCAGTAACAGTATTTACCCTGCAATCACCAAGTTCAGGGACAGTTATTACCCGACAACCTCCAGGTTCAGGAACATTTGTTAACCTAAAACCACCAGGTTCAGGAACAGTTATTACCCTACAATTACCAGGTTCAGGATCAGTTATTACCCTATAATCACAAGGTTCAGCAACAGTTATTGCCCTACAATAACGAGCTTCAGGAGCAGTGATTACCCTACAATCATCACATTCAGGAACAGTTGTTACTCTACAATCATCAGGTTCAGGAAATGTTGTTAACCTACAACCACCAGGTTCAGGAACAGTTATTACCCTATGATCACCAGGTTCAGAAACAGTTATTACCCTACAACACCCAGGTTCATGAACAGATGTTACCCTACAATCACCAGGTTCAGCAACAGTTATTACCCTACAATCACCAGCTTCAGGAACAGTGATTACCCTACAAACATCAGGTTCAGGAACAGTCGTTACTCTACAATCAACAAGTTCGGGAACAGTCGTTAACCTACAATCACTAGGGTTCAGGTGCAGTTATTACCCTACAACCACCAGGTTCAGGAACAGTTGTTAACCTACAACCACAAGGTTCAAGAACAGTTATTACCCTACAATCTCCAGGATCAGTAACAGTATTTACCCTACAATCACCAGGTTGAGGGACAGTTATTACCGGACAACCACCAGGTTCAGGAACAGTTATTACCCTACAACTTCCAGGTTCAGGATCAGTTATTACCCTACAAAGGCCAGGTTCAGAAACAGTTATTACCCTACAATCACCAGCTTCAGGAACAGTGATTACCCTACAATCATCAGGTTCAGGGACAGTTGTCACTCTACAATCAACAGGTTCGGGAACAGTCATTAACCTACAAAAACTAGGGTACAGGTACAGTTATTACACTACAACCACCAGGTTCAGGAACAGTTGTTAACCTACAACCACAAGGTTCAGGAACAATTATTACCCTACAACCTCCAGGATCAGTAACAGTATTTACCCTACAATCAACAGGTTGAGGGACAGTTATTACCCGACAACCTCCAGGTTCAGGAACATTTGTTAACCTAAAACCACCAGGTTGAAGAACAGTTATTAGCGTACAATCACCAGGTTCAGGGACAGTTATTACCGGACAACCACCAGGTTCAGGAACAGTTGTTAACCTACAACCACCAGGTTCAGGAACAGTTATTACCCTACAATCACCAGCTTCATGAACAGTGATTACCCTACAATCATCAGGTTCAGGGACAGTGATGACCCTACAATCATCAGGTTCAGGAACAGTTGTTACTGTACAATCAACAAGTTCATGAACAGTTGTTAACCTACAACCACCAGGTTCAGGAACAGTTATTACCCTACAACTGCCAGGTTCAGGATCAGTTATTACCCTACAATCAACAGCTTCATGAACAGTGATTACCCTACAATCATCACGTTCAGGGACAGTGATTACCCTACAATCATCAGGTTCAGGAACAGTTGTTACTCTACAATCAACAAGTTCGGGAACAGTCGTTAACCTACAATCACTAGGGTTCAGGGACAGTTATTACCGGACATCCAGCAGGTTCAGGAACAGTTATTACCCTACAACTGCCAGGTTATGGATCAGTTATTACCCTACAATCACCAGGATCAGTAACAGTATTTACCCTGCAATCACCAAGTTCAGGGACAGTTATTACCCGACAACCTCCAGGTTCAGGAACATTTGTTACTCTACAATCAACAAGTTCGGGAACAGTCGTTAACCTACAATCACTAGGGTTCAGGTACAGTTATTACACTACAACCACCAGGTTCAGGAACAGTTGTTAACCTACAACCACAAGGTTCAGGAAGAATTATTACCCTACAACCACCAGGATCAGTAACAGTATTTACCCTACAATCAACAGGTTGAGGGACAGTTATTACCCGACAACCTCCAGGTTCATGAACATTTTTTTAACCTAAAACCACCAGGTTGAAGAACAGTTATTAGTGTACAATTACCAGGTTCAGGAACAGTTATTACCCTACAATCAGCAGGTTCAGGAACAGCTATTACCGGACAACCACCAGGTTCAGGAACAGTTGTTAACCTACAAACACCAGGTTCAGGATCAGTTATTACCCTACAACGGCCAGGTTCAGAAACAGTTATTACCCTACAATCACCAGCTTCAGGAACAGTGATTACTCTACAATCATCAGGTTTAGGGACAGTTGTTACTCTACAATCAACAGGTTCGAGAACAGTCGTTAACCTATAATCACTAGGGTTCAGGGACTGTTATTACCGGACAACCACCAGGTTCAGGAACAGTTGTTAACCTACAAACAACAGGTTCAGGAACAGTTATTACCCTACAACTGCCAGGTTCAGAATCAGTTATTACCCTACAACGGCCAGGTTCAGAAGCAGTTATTACCCTACAATCACCAGCTTCAGGAACAGTGATTACCCTAGTATCATCAGGTTCAGGAACAGTTGTTACTCTACAATCAACAGGTTCGGGAACAGTCGTTAACATACAATCACTAGGGTTCTGGTGCAGTTTTTACCCTGCAACCACCAGTTTCAGGAACAGTTGTTAATCTACAACCACAAGGTTCAGGAACAGTTATTACCCTACAATCACCAGGATCAGTAACAGTATTTACCCTGCAATCACCAAGTTCAGGGACAGTTATTACCCGACAACCTCCAGGTTCAGGAACATTTGTTAACCTAAAACCACCAGGTTCAGGAACAGTTATTACCCTACAATTACCAGGTTCAGGATCAGTTATTACCCTATAATCACAAGGTTCAGCAACAGTTATTGCCCTACAATAACGAGCTTCAGGAGCAGTGATTACCCTACAATCATCACATTCAGGAACAGTTGTTACTCTACAATCATCAGGTTCAGGAAATGTTGTTAACCTACAACCACCAGGTTCAGGAACAGTTATTACCCTATGATCACCAGGTTCAGAAACAATTATTACCCTACAACACCCAGGTTCATGAACAGATGTTACCCTACAATCACCAGGTTCAGCAACAGTTATTACCCTACAATCACCAGCTTCAGGAACAGTGATTACCCTACAAACATCAGGTTCAGGAACAGTCGTTACTCTACAATCAACAAGTTCGGGAACAGTCGTTAACCTACAATCACTAGGGTTCAGGTGCAGTTATTACCCTACAACCACCAGGTTCAGGAACAGTTGTTAACCTACAACCACAAGGTTCAAGAACAGTTATTACCCTACAATCTCCAGGATCAGTAACAGTATTTACCCTACAATCACCAGGTTGAGGGACAGTTATTACCGGACAACCACCAGGTTCAGGAACAGTTATTACCCTACAACTTCCAGGTTCAGGATCAGTTATTACCCTACAAAGGCCAGGTTCAGAAACAGTTATTACCCTACAATCACCAGCTTCAGGAACAGTGATTACCCTACAATCATCAGGTTCAGGGACAGTTGTCACTCTACAATCAACAGGTTCGGGAACAGTCATTAACCTACAAAAACTAGGGTACAGGTACAGTTATTACACTACAACCACCAGGTTCAGGAACAGTTGTTAACCTACAACCACAAGGTTCAGGAACAACTATTACCCTACAACCTCCAGGATCAGTAACAGTATTTACCCTACAATCAACAGGTTGAGGGACAGTTATTACCCGACAACCTCCAGGTTCAGGAACATTTGTTAACCTAAAACCACCAGGTTGAAGAACAGTTATTAGCGTACAATCACCAGGTTCAGGGACAGTTATTACCGGACAACCACCAGGTTCAGGAACAGTTGTTAACCTACAAACACCAGGTTCAGGAACAGTTATTACCCGACAACTGCCAGGTTCAGGAACAGTTATTACCCTACAATGGCCAGGTTCAGGTACAGTTGTTACCCTACAATCATCAGGTTCAGGAAAAGTTGTTAACCTATAATCACCAGGTTCAGGAACAGTTGTTAACCTACAATCTCCAGGTTCAGGAACAGTTATTACCATAGAACAGCCAGGTTTAGGAACAGTTTTTACCCTACAATCACCAGGTTGAGGGACATTTATTACCGGACATCCACCAGGTTCAGGAACAGTTGTTAACCTACAACCACCAGGTTCAGGAACAGTTATTACCCTACAATCACCAGCTTCATGAACAGTGATTACCCTACAATCATCAGGTTCAGGGACAGTGATGACCCTACAATCATCAGGTTCAGGAACAGTTGTTACTGTACAATCAACAAGTTCATGAACAGTCGTTAATCTACAACAACTAGGGTTCAGGTACAGTTATTACCCTACAATCACCAGCTTCAGGAACAGTGATTACCCTACAAACATCAGGTTCAGGAACAGTCGTTACTCTACAATCAACAAGTTCGGGAACAGTCGTTAACCTACAATCACTAGGGTTCAGGTACAGTTATTACCCTACAATCACCAGGTTCAGGAACAGTTGTTAACCTACAACCACAAGGTTCAAGAACAGTTATTACCCTACAATCTCCAGGATCAGTAACAGTATTTACCCTACAATCACCAGGTTCAGGAACAGTTATTACCCTCCAACTGCCAGGTTCAGGATCAGTTATTACCCTACAACGGCCAGGTTCAGGAACAGTTGTTTCCCTACAATCACAAGGTTGAGCAACAGTTATTACCCTACAATTACGAGCTTCAGGAACATTGATTACCCTACAATCATCAGGTTCAGGAACAGTTATTACCCTATGATCACCAGGTTCAGAAACAGTTATTACCCTACAACAGCCAGGTTCATGAACAGTTGTTACTCTACAATCACCAGGTTCAGGAACAGTTATTACCCTAAAACTGTCAGGTTATGGATCAGTAATTACCCTACAATGGCCAGGTTCAGAAGCAGTTATTACCCTACAATCACCAGCTTCAGGAACAGTGATTACCCTAGTATCATCAGGTTCAGGAATGGTTGTTACTCTACAATCAACAGGTTCGAGAACAGTCGTTAACCTACAATCACTAGGGTTCTGGTACAGTTATTACCCTGCAACCACCAGTTTCAGGAACAGTTGTTAACCTACATTCTCCAGGTTCAGGAACAGTTATTACCATAGAACAGCCAGGTTCAGGTACAGTTGTTACCCTACAATCACCTGGTTAAGCAACAGTTATTACTCTACAGTCACCAGGTTCAGGAAATGTTATTATTCTAGAACCACCATGTTCAGGAACAGTTGTTTACCTACAACCGCAAGGTTCAGGAACAGTTATTACTCTTCAATCACCAGGTTCAGGAACAGTTTTTATCCTACAATCACCAGGTTGAGGGATAGTTATTACCCGACAACCACATGGTTAAGGAACAGTTGTTAACCTACAACCACCAGGTTCAGGAACAGTTATTACCCTACGATCACTAGGTTTAGAAACAGTTATTACCCTAGAACAACCAGGTTCATGAACAGATGTTACCCTACAATCACCAGGTTCAGCAACAGTTATTACCCTACAATCACCAGGTTCAGGAACAGTTGTTAACCTACAAATACCAGGTTCAGGAACAGTTATTACCCTAGAACTGCCAGGTTCAGGATCAGTTATTACCCTACAACGGCCAGGTTCAGGAACAGTTGTTACCCTACAATTACCAGGTTGAGGTACAGTTATTACCCTACAATCAGCAGGTTCAGGAACAGTTATTACCCTACAATTACAAGGTTCAGGATCAGATTTACCCTACAAACACCAGGTTTAGGAACAGTTATTACCCTACAATTGCCAGGTTCAGGAACAGTTGTTACCCTACAATCTCCAGGTTCAGGATCAGTTATTACCCTACAACGGCCAGGTTCAGAAACAGTTATTACCCTACAATCACCAGCTTCAGGAACAGTGATTACCCTACAATCATCAGGTTCAGGGACAGTTGTTACTCTGCAATCAACAGGTTCGGGAACAGTCGTTAACCTACAATCACTAGGGTACAGGGACAGTTATTAGCAGACAACCACCAGGTTCAGGAACAGTTGTTAACGTACAACCATCAGGTTCAGGAATAGTTATTACCCTACAACTGCCAGGTTCAGAATCAGTTATTACCCTGCAACGGCCTGGTTCAGAAGCAGTTATTACCCTACAATCACCAGCTTCAGGAACAGTGATTACCCTAGTATCATCAGGTTCAGGAACGGTTGTTACTCTACAATCAACAGGTTCGGGAACAGTCGTTAACCTACAATCACTAGGGTTCTGTTACAGTTATTACCCTGCAACCACCAGTCTCAGGAACAGTTGTTAACCTACAACCACAAGGTTCAGGAACAGTTATTACCCTACAATCACCAGGATGAGTAACAGTATTTACCCTACAATCACCAGGTTCAGGGACAGTTATTACCCGACAACCTCCAGATTCAGGAACATTTGTTAACCTAAAACCACCAGGTTCAGGAACAGTTATTACCCTACAATTACCAGGAATAGGAACAGTTATTACCCTATAATCAGCAGGTTTAGGAACAGTTATTACCCTACAATTACAAGGTTCAGGAACAGTTTTTACCCTACAACCACCAGGTTCAGGAATAGTTGTTAACCTACATTCTCCAGGTTCAGGAACAGTTATTACCATAGAACAGCCAGGTTCAGGTACAGTTGTTACCCTACAATCACCTGGTTAAGCAACAGTTATTACTCTACAGTCACCAGGTTCAGGAAATGTTATTATTCTAGAACCACCATGTTCAGGAACAGTTGTTTACCTACAACCGCAAGGTTCAGGAACAGTTATTACTCTTCAATCACCAGGTTCAGGAACAGTTTTTATCCTACAATCACCAGGTTGAGGGATAGTTATTACCTGACAACCACATGGTTAAGGAACAGTTGTTAACCTACAACCACCAGGTTCAGGAACAGTTATTACCCTACGATCACTAGGTTTAGAAACAGTTATTACCCTAGAACAACCAGGTTCATGAACAGATGTTACCCTACAATCACCAGGTTCAGCAACAGTTATTACCCTACAATCACCAGGTTCAGGAACAGTTGTTAACCTACAAATACCAGGTTCAGGAACAGTTATTACCCTAGAACTGCCAGGTTCAGGATCAGTTATTACCCTACAACGGCCAGGTTCAGGAACAGTTGTTACCCTACAACTGCCAGGTTCAGGATCAGTTATTACCCTACAACGGCCAGGTTCAGGAACATTTGTTTACCTAAAACCACCAGGTTCAGGAACAGTTATTACCCTACAATTACCAGGTTGAGGTACAGTTATTACCCTACAATCAGTAGGTTCAGGAACAGTTATTACCCTACAATTACAAGGTTCAGGATCAGATTTACCCTACAAACACCAGGTTCAGGAACAGTTATTACCCTACAATTGCCAGGTTCAGGAACAGTTGTTACCCTACAATCACAAGGTGCAGCAACAGTTATTACCCTACAATAACGAGCTCCAGGAACAGTGATTACCCAACTATCACCAGGTTCATGAACAGATGTTACCCTACAATCACCAGGTTCAGGAACAGTTGTTAACCTACAACTGCCAGGTTCAGGATCAGTTATTACCCTACAACGGCCAGGTTCAGGAACATTTGTTTACCTAAAACCACCAGGTTCAGGAACAGTTATTACCCTACAATTACCAGGTTGAGGTACAGTTATTACCCTACAATCAGTAGGTTCAGGAACAGTTATTACCCTACAATTACAAGGTTCAGGATCAGATTTACCCTACAAACACCAGGTTCAGGAACAGTTATTACCCTACAATTGCCAGGTTCATGAACAGATGTTACCCTACAATCACCAGGTTCAGCAACAGTTATTACCCTACAATCACCAGGTTCAGGAACAGTTGTTAACCTACAAATACCAGGTTCAGGAACAGTTATTACCCTAGAACTGCCAGGTTCAGGATCAGTTATTACCCTACAACGGCCAGGTTCAGGAACAGTTGTTACTCTACAATCACCAGGTTCAGGGACAGTTATTACCCAACAACCTCCAGGTTCAGGAACATTTGTTTACCTAAAACCACCAGGTTCAGGAACAGTTATTACCCTACAATTACCAGGTTGAGGTACAGTTATTACCCTACAATCAGTAGGTTCAGGAACAGTTATTACCCTACAATTACAAGGTTCAGGATCAGATTTACCCTACAAACACCAGGTTCAGGAACAGTTATTACCCTCAATTGCCAGGTTCAGGAACAGTTGTTACCCTACAATCACAAGGTGCAGCAACAGTTATTACCCTACAATAACGAGCTCCAGGAACATTGATTACCCAACTATCATCAGGTTCAGGAACAGTTGTTACTCTACAAACATCAGTTTCAGCAACAGTTGTTACCCTACAATCACCAGGTTCAGCAACAGTTGTTACCCTACAATCACCAGGTTCAGCAACAGTTATTACCCTACAATAACGAGCTTCAGGAAGAGTGATTACCCTACAATCATCAGGTTCAGGAAAAGTTGTTAACCTATAATCACCAGGTTCAGGAACAGTTTTTACCATAGAACAGCCAGGTTCAGGAACAGTTTTTACCCTATAATCACCAGGTTGAGGGACATTTATTACCGGACATCCACCAGGCTCAGAACAGTTGTTAACCTACAATCAACAGGTTCAAGAACAGTTATTACCCTACAACTGCCAGGTTCAGGATCAGTTATTACCCTACAACGGCCAGGTTCAGAAACAGTTATTACCCTACAATCACCAGCTTCAGGAACAGTGATTACCCTACAATCATCAGGTTCAGGGACAGTTGTTACTCTACAATCAACAGGTTCGGGAACAGTCGTTAACCTACAATCACTAGGGTACAGGGACAGTTATTAGCGGACAACCACCAGGTTCAGGAAGTTGTTAACGTACAACCACCAGGTTCAGGAACAGTTGTTAACCTACAACCACCAGGTTCAGGAACAGTTATTACCCTATGATCACCTGGTTCAGAAACAGTTATTACCCTACAACAGCCAGGTTCATGAACAGATGTTACCCTACAATCACCAGGTTCAGCAACAGTTATTACCCTATAATCACCAGGTTCAGCAACAGTTATTACCCTATAATCACCAGGTTCAGGAACAGTTGTTAACCTACAACTGCCAGGTTCAGGATCAGTTATTGCCCTACAATGGCCAGGTTCAGGTACAGTTGTTACCCTACAATCACCTGGTTAAGCAACAGTTATTACTCTACAGTCACCAGGTTCAGGAAATGTTATTATTCTAGAACCACCATGTTCAGGAACAGTTGTTTACCTACAACCGCAAGGTTCAGGAACAGTTATTACTCTTCAATCACCAGGTTCAGGAACAGTTTTTATCCTACAATCACCAGGTTGAGGGATAGTTATTACCCGACAACCACATGGTTAAGGAACAGTTGTTAACCTACAACCACCAGGTTCAGGAACAGTTATTACCCTACGATCACTAGGTTTAGAAACAGTTATTACCCTAGAACAACCAGGTTCATGAACAGATGTTACCCTACAATCACCAGGTTCAGCAACAGTTATTACCCTACAATCACCAGGTTCAGGAACAGTTGTTAACCTACAAATACCAGGTTCAGGAACAGTTATTACCCTAGAACTGCCAGGTTCAGGATCAGTTATTACCCTACAACGGCCAGGTTCAGGAACAGTTGTTACCCTACAACTGCCAGGTTCAGGATCAGTTATTACCCTACAACGGCCAGGTTCAGTAACAGTTGTTACTCTACAATCACCAGGTTCAGGGACAGTTATTACCCAACAACCTCCAGGTTCAGGAACATTTGTTTACCTAATACCACCAGGTTCAGGAACAGTTATTACCCTACAATTACCAGGTTGAGGTACAGTTATTACCCTACAATCAGTAGGTTCAGGAACAGTTATTACCCTACAATTACAAGGTACAGGATCAGATTTACCCTACAAACACCAGGTTCAGGAACAGTTATTACCCTACAATTGCCAGGTTCAGGAACAGTTGTTACCCTACAATCACCATGTTCAGCATCAGTTATTACCCTACAATAATGAGCTTCAGGAACATTGATTACCCAACTATCATCAGGTTCAGGAACAGTTGTTACTCTACAAACATCAGTTTCAGCAACAGTTGTTACCCTACAATCACCAGGTTCAGCAACAGTTGTTACCCTACAATCACCAGGTTCAGCAACAGTTATTACCCTACAATAACGAGCTTCAGGAAGAGTGATTACCCTACAATCATCAGGTTCAGGAAAAGTTGTTAACCTATAATCACCAGGTTCAGGAACAGTTTTTACCATAGAACAGCCAGGTTCAGGAACAGTTTTTACCCTATAATCAACAGGTTGTGGGACATTTATTACCGGACATCCACCAGGCTCAGGAACAGTTGTTAACCTACAATCAACAGGTTCAAGAACAGTTATTACCCTACAACTGCCAGGTTCAGGATCAGTTATTACCCTACAACGGCCAGGTTCAGAAACAGTTATTACCCTACAATCACCAGCTTCAGGAACAGTGATTACCCTACAATCATCAGGTTCAGGGACAGTTGTTACTCTACAATCAACAGGTTCGGGAACAGTCGTTAACCTACAATCACTAGGGTACAGGGACAGTTATTAGCGGACAACCACCAGGTTCAGGAAGTTGTTAACGTACAACCACCAGGTTCAGGAACAGTTGTTAACCTACAACCACCAGGTTCAGGAACAGTTATTACCCTATGATCACCTGGTTCAGAAACAGTTATTACCCTACAACAGCCAGGTTCATGAACAGATGTTACCCTACAATCACCAGGTTCAGCAACAGTTATTACCCTATAATCACCAGGTTCAGCAACAGTTATTACCCTATAATCACCAGGTTCAGGAACAGTTGTTAACCTACAAACACCAGCTTCAGGAACAGTTATTACCCTACAACTGCCAGGTTCAGGATCAGTTATTGCCCTACAATGGCCAGGTTCAGGAACAGTTGTTACCCTACAATCACCAGGTTCAGCAACAGTTATTACCCTACAATAATGAGCTTCAGGAAGAGTGATAACCCTACAATCATCAGCTTCAGGAAAAGTTGTTAACCTATAATCACCAGGTTCAGGAACAGTTGTTAACCTACAATCTCCAGGTTCAGGAACAGTTATTACCATAGAACAGCCAGGTTCAGGAACAGTTTTTACCCTACAATCACCAGGTTGAGGGACATTTATTATCGGCATCCACCAGGTTCAGGAACAGTTGTTAACCTACAACTGCCAGGTTCAGGATCAGTTATTACCCTACAACGGCCAGGTTCAGAAACAGTTATTACCCTACAATCACCAGCTTCAGGAACAGTGATTACCCTACAATCATCAGGTTCAGGGACAGTTGTTACTCTGCAATCAACAGGTTCGGGAACAGTCGTTAACCTACAATCACTAGGGTACAGGGACAGTTATTAGCAGACAACCACCAGGTTCAGGAACAGTTGTTAACGTACAACCATCAGGTTCAGGAATAGTTATTACCCTACAACTGCCAGGTTCAGAATCAGTTATTACCCTGCAACGGCCTGGTTCAGAAGCAGTTATTACCCTACAATCACCAGCTTCAGGAACAGTGATTACCCTAGTATCATCAGGTTCAGGAACGGTTGTTACTCTACAATCAACAGGTTCGGGAACAGTCGTTAACCTACAATCACTAGGGTTCTGTTACAGTTATTACCCTGCAACCACCAGTCTCAGGAACAGTTGTTAACCTACAACCACAAGGTTCAGGAACAGTTATTACCCTACAATCACCAGGATGAGTAACAGTATTTACCCTACAATCACCAGGTTCAGGGACAGTTATTACCCGACAACCTCCAGATTCAGGAACATTTGTTAACCTAAAACCACCAGGTTCAGGAACAGTTATTACCCTACAATTACCAGGAATAGGAACAGTTATTACCCTATAATCAGCAGGTTTAGGAACAGTTATTACCCTACAATTACAAGGTTCAGGAACAGTTTTTACCCTACAACCACCAGGTCAGGAATAGTTGTTAACCTACAATCTCCAGGTTCAGGAACAGTTATTACCCTACAATTACCAGGAATAGGAACAGTTATTACCCTATAATCAGCAGGTTTAGGAACAGTTATTACCCTACAATTACAAGGTTCAGGAACAGTTTTTACCCTACAACCACCAGGTCAGGAATAGTTGTTAACCTACAATCTCCAGGTTCAGGAACAGTTATTACCATAGAACAGCCGGGTTCAGGTACAGTTGTTACCCTACAATCACCTGGTTAAGCAACAGTTATTACTCTACAGTTACCAGGTTCAGGAAATGTTATTATTCTAGAACCACCATGTTCAGGAACAGTTGTTTACCTACAACCGCAAGGTTCAGGAACAGTTATTACCCTACAATCACCAGGTTCAGGAACAGTTGTTAACCTACAAATACCAGGTTCAGGAACAGTTATTACCTTAGAACTGCCAGGTTCAGGATCAGTTATTACCCTACAACGGCCAGGTTCAGGAACAGTTGTTACCATACAACTGCCAGGTTCAGGATCAGTTATTACCCTACAACGACCAGGTTCAGGAACAGTTGTTACTCTACAATCACCAGGTTCAGGGACAGTTATTACCCAACAACCTCCAGGTTCAGGAACATTTGTTTACCTAAAACCACCAGGTTCAGGAACAGTTATTACCCTACAATTACCAGGTTGAGGTACAGTTATTACCCTACAATCAGCAGGTTCAGGAACAGTTATTACCCTACAATTACAAGGTTCAGGATCAGATTTACCCTACAAACACCAGGTTCAGGAACAGTTATTACCCTACAATTGCCAGGTTCAGGAACAGTTGTTACCCTACAATCACAAGGTGCAGCAACAGTTATTACCCTACAATAACGAGCTCCAGGAACATTGATTACCCAACTATCATCAGGTTCAGGAACAGTTGTTACTCTACAAACATCAGGTTCAGCAACAGTTGTTACCCTACAATCACCAGGTTCAGCAACAGTTATTACCCTACAATAACGAGCTTCAGGAACAGTGATTACCCAACAATCATCAGGTTCAGGAAAAGTTGTTAACCTATAATCACCAGGTTCAGGAACAGTTTTTACCATAGAACAGCCAGGTTCAGGAACAGTTTTTACCCTATAATCACCAGGTTGAGGGACATTTATTACCGGACATCCACCAGGCTCAGGAACAGTTGTTAACCTACAATCAACAGGTTCAAGAACAGTTATTACCCTACAACTGCCAGGTTCAGGATCAGTTATTACCCTACAACGGCCAGGTTCAGAAACAGTTATTACCCTACAATCACCAGCTTCAGGAACAGTGATTACCCTACAATCATCAGGTTCAGGGACAGTTGTTACTCTACAATCAACAGGTTCGGGAACAGTCGTTAACCTACAATCACTAGGGTACAGGGACAGTTATTAGCGGACAACCACCAGGTTCAGGAAGTTGCTAACGTACAACCACCAGGTTCAGGAACAGTTGTTAACCTACAACCACCAGGTTCAGGAACAGTTATTACCCTATGATCACCTGGTTCAGAAACAGTTATTACCCTACAACAGCCAGGTTCATGAACAGATGTTACCCTACAACCACCAGGTTCAGCAACAGTTATTACCCTATAATCACCAGGTTCAGGAACAGTTGTTAACCTACAAACACCAGCTTCAGGAACAGTTATTACCCTACAAATGCCAGGTTCAGGATCAGTTATTGCCCTACAAACGCCAGGTTCAGGAACAGTTGTTACCCTACAATCACCAGGTTCAGCAACAGTTATTACCCTACAATAATGAGCTTCAGGAAGAGTGATAACCCTACAATCATCAGCTTCAGGAAGAGTGATAACCCTACAATCATCAGCTTCAGGAAAAGTTGTTAACCTATAATCACCAGGTTCAGGAACAGTTGTTAACCTACAATCTCCAGGTTCAGGAACAGTTATTACCATAGAACAGCCAGGTTCAGGAACAGTTTTTACCCTACAATCACCAGGTTGAGGGACATTTATTACCGGACATCCACCAGGTTCAGGAACAGTTGTTAACCTACAACTGCCAGGTTCAGGATCAGTTATTACCCTACAACGGCCAGTTTCAGAACCAGTTATTACCCTACAATCACCAGCTTCAGGAACAGTGATTACCCTACAATCATCAGGTTCAGGGACAGTTGTTACTCTGCAATCAACAGGTTCGGGAACAGTCGTTAACCTACAATCACTAGGGTACAGGGACAGTTATTAGCAGACAACCACCAGGTTCAGGAACAGTTGTTAACGTACAACCATCAGGTTCAGGAATAGTTATTACCCTACAACTGCCAGGTTCAGAATCAGTTATTACCCTGCAACGGCCTGGTTCAGAAGCAGTTATTACCCTACAATCACCAGCTTCAGGAACAGTGATTACCCTAGTATCATCAGGTTCAGGAACGGTTGTTACTCTACAATCAACAGGTTCGGGAACAGTCGTTAACCTACAATCACTAGGGTTCTGTTACAGTTATTACCCTGCAACCACCAGTCTCAGGAACAGTTGTTAACCTACAACCACAAGGTTCAGGAACAGTTATTACCCTACAATCACCAGGATGAGTAACAGTATTTACCCTACAATCACCAGGTTCAGGGACAGTTATTACCCGACAACCTCCAGATTCAGGAACATTTGTTAACCTAAAACCACCAGGTTCAGGAACAGTTATTACCCTACAATTACCAGGAATAGGAACAGTTATTACCCTATAATCAGCAGGTTTAGGAACAGTTATTACCCTACAATTACAAGGTTCAGGAACAGTTTTTACCCTACAACCACCAGGTCAGGAATAGTTGTTAACCTACAATCTCCAGGTTCAGGAACAGTTATTACCCTACAGTTACCAGGAATAGGAACAGTTATTACCCTATAATCAGCAGGTTTAGGAACAGTTATTACCCTACAATTACAAGGTTCAGGAACAGTTTTTACCCTACAACCACCAGGTCAGGAATAGTTGTTAACCTACAATCTCCAGGTTCAGGAACAGTTATTACCATAGAACAGCCGGGTTCAGGTACAGTTGTTACCCTACAATCACCTGGTTAAGCAACAGTTATTACTCTACAGTTACCAGGTTCAGGAAATGTTATTATTCTAGAACCACCATGTTCAGGAACAGTTGTTTACCTACAACCGCAAGGTTCAGGAACAGTTATTACCCTACAATCACCAGGTTCAGCAACAGTTATTACCCTACAATAACGAGCTTCAGGAACAGTGATTACCCTACAATCATCAGGTTCAGGAAAAGTTGTTAACCTATAATCACCAGGTTCAGGAACAGTTTTTACCATAGAACAGCCAGGTTCAGGAACAGTTTTTACCCTATAATCACCAGGTTGAGGGACATTTATTACCGGACATCCACCAGGCTCAGGAACAGTTGTTAACCTACAATCAACAGGTTCAAGAACAGTTATTACCCTACAACTGCCAGGTTCAGGATTAGTTATTACCCTACAACGGCCAGGTTCAGAAACAGTTATTACCCTACAATCACCAGCTTCAGGAACAGTGATTACCCTACAATCATCAGGTTCAGGGACAGTTGTTACTCTACAATCAACAGGTTCGGGAACAGTCGTTAACCTACAATCACTAGGGTACAGGGACAGTTATTAGCGGACAACCACCAGGTTCAGGAAGTTGCTAACGTACAACCACCAGGTTCAGGAACAGTTGTTAACCTACAACCACCAGGTTCAGGAACAGTTATTACCCTATGATCACCTGGTTCAGAAACAGTTATTACCCTACAACAGCCAGGTTCATGAACAGATGTTACCCTACAATCACCAGGTTCAGCAACAGTTATTACCCTATAATCACCAGGTTCAGGAACAGTTGTTAACCTACAAACACCAGCTTCAGGAACAGTTATTACCCTACAAATGCCAGGTTCAGGATCAGTTATTGCCCTACAATGGCCACGTTCAGGAACAGTTGTTACCCTGCAATCACCAGGTTCAGCAACAGTTATTACCCTACAATAATGAGCTTCAGGAAGAGTGATAACCCTACAATAATCAGCTTCAGGAAGAGTGATAACCCTACAATCATCAGCTTCAGGAAAAGTTGTTAACCTATAATCACCAGGTTCAGGAACAGTTGTTAACCTACAATCTCCAGGTTCAGGAACAGTTATTACCATAGAACAGCCAGGTTCAGGAACAGTTTTTACCCTACAATCACCAGGTTGAGGGACATTTATTACCGGACATCCACCAGGTTCAGGAACAGTTGTTAACCTACAACTGCCAGGTTCAGGATCAGTTATTACCCTACAACGGCCAGGTTCAGAAACAGTTATTACCCTACAATCACCAGCTTCAGGAACAGTGATTACCCTACAATCATCAGGTTCAGGGACAGTTGTTACTCTGCAATCAACAGGTTCGGGAACAGTCGTTAACCTACAATCACTAGGGTACAGGGACAGTTATTAGCAGACAACCACCAGGTTCAGGAACAGTTGTTAACGTACAACCATCAGGTTCAGGAATAGTTATTACCCTACAACTGCCAGGTTCAGAATCAGTTATTACCCTGCAACGGCCTGGTGCAGAAGCAGTTATTACCCTACAATCACCAGCTTCAGGAACAGTGATTACCCTAGTATCATCAGGTTCAGGAACGGTTGTTACTCTACAATCAACAGGTTCGGGAACAGTCGTTAACCTACAATCACTAGGGTTCTGTTACAGTTATTACCCTGCAACCACCAGTCTCAGGAACAGTTGTTAACCTACAACCACAAGGTTCAGGAACAGTTATTACCCTACAATCACCAGGATGAGTAACAGTATTTACCCTACAATCACCAGGTTCAGGGACAGTTATTACCCGACAACCTCCAGATTCAGGAACATTTGTTAACCTAAAACCACCAGGTTCAGGAACAGTTATTACCCTACAATTACCAGGAATAGGAACAGTTATTACCCTATAATCAGCAGGTTTAGGAACAGTTATTACCCTACAATTACAAGGTTCAGGAACAGTTTTTACCCTACAACCACCAGGTTCAGGAATAGTTGTTAACCTACAATCTCCAGGTTCAGGAACAGTTATTACCATAGAACAGCCAGGTTCAGGTACAGTTGTTACCCTACAATCACCTGGTTAAGCAACAGTTATTACTCTACAGTCACCAGGTTCAGGAAATGTTATTATTCTAGAACCACCATGTTCAGGAACAGTTGTTTACCTACAACCGCAAGGTTCAGGAACAGTTATTAACGTACAACCATCAGGTTCAGGAATAGTTATTACCCTACAACTGCCAGGTTCAGAATCAGTTATTACCCTGCAACGGCCTGGTTTAGAAGCAGTTATTACCCTACAATAACGAGCTTCAGGAGCAGTGATTACCCTACAATCATCAGGTTCAGGAACAGTTTTTACCCTATAATCACCAGGTTGAGGGACATTTATTACCGGACATCCACCAGGCTCAGGAACAGTTGTTAACCTACAATCAACAGGTTCAAGAACAGTTATTACCCTACAACTGCCAGGTTCAGGATCAGTTATTACCCTACAACGGCCAGGTTCAGAAACAGTTATTACCCTACAATCACCAGCTTCAGGAACAGTGATTACCCTACAATCATCAGGTTCAGGGACAGTTGTTACTCTACAATCAACAGGTTCGGGAACAGTCGTTAACCTACAATCACTAGGGTACAGGGACAGTTATTAGCGGACAACCACCAGGTTCAGGAAGTTGCTAACGTACAACCACCAGGTTCAGGAACAGTTGTTAACCTACAACCACCAGGTTTAGAAACAGTTATTACCCTAGAACAACCAGGTTCATGAACAGATGTTACCCTACAATCACCAGGTTCAGCAACAGTTATTACCCTACAATCACCAGGTTCAGGAACAGTTGTTAACCTACAAATACCAGGTTCAGGAACAGTTATTACCCTATAACTGCCAGGTTCAGGATCAGTTATTACCCTACAACGGCCAGGTTCAGGAACAGTTGTTACCCTACAACTGCCAGGTTCAGGATCAGTTATTACCCAACAACCTCCAGGTTCAGGAACATTTGTTTACCTAAAACCACCAGGTTCAGGAACAGTTATTACCCTACAATTACCAGGTTGAGGTACAGTTATTACCCTACAATCAGCAGGTTCAGGAACAGTTATTACCCTACAATTACAAGGTTCAGGATCAGATTTACCCTACAAACACCAGGTTCAGGAACAGTTATTACCCTACAATTGCCAGGTTCAGGAACAGTTGTTACCCTACAATCACAAGGTGCAGCAACAGTTATTACCCTACAATAACGAGCTCCAGGAACATTGATTACCCAACTATCATCAGGTTCAGGAACAGTTGTTACTCTACAAACATCAGGTTCAGCAACAGTTGTTACCCTACAATCACCATGTTCAGCAACAGTTATTACCCTACAATAACGAGCTTCAGGAAGAGTGATTACCCTACAATCATCAGGTTCAGGAAAAGTTGTTAACCTATAATCACCAGGTTCAGGAACAGTTTTTACCATAGAACAGCCAGGTTCAGGAACAGTTTTTACCCTATAATCACCAGGTTGAGGGACATTTATTACCGGACATCCACCAGGCTCAGGAACAGTTGTTAACCTACAATCAACAGGTTCAAGAACAGTTATTACCCTACAACTGCCAGGTTCAGGATCAGTTATTACCCTACAACGGCCAGGTTCAGAAACAGTTATTACCCTACAATCACCAGCTTCAGGAACAGTGATTACCCTACAATCATCAGGTTCAGGGACAGTTGTTACTCTACAATCAACAGGTTCGGGAACAGTCGTTAACCTACAATCACTAGGGTACAGGGACAGTTATTAGCGGACAACCACCAGGTTCAGGAAGTTGCTAACGTACAACCACCAGGTTCAGGAACAGTTGTTAACCT
This sequence comes from Hypanus sabinus, assembly GCF_030144855.1. NCBI lineage: Eukaryota > Metazoa > Chordata > Chondrichthyes > Myliobatiformes > Dasyatidae > Hypanus > Hypanus sabinus. Next base: position 88,069,331 of record NC_082709.1, on the reverse strand, counting down.
ACAACCACCAGGTTCAGGAACAGTTATTACCCTATGATCACCTGGTTCAGAAACAGTTATTACCCTACAACAGCCAGGTTCATGAACAGATGTTACCCTACAATCACCAGGTTCAGCAACAGTTATTACCCTATAATCACCAGGTTCAGGAACAGTTGTTAACCTACAAACACCAGCTTCAGGAACAGTTATTACCCTACAAATGCCAGGTTCAGGATCAGTTATTGCCCTACAATGGCCAGGTTCAGGAACAGTTGTTACCCTACAATCACCAGGTTCAGCAACAGTTATTACCCTACAATAATGAGCTTCAGGAAGAGTGATAACCCTACAATCATCAGCTTCAGGAAAAGTTGTTAACCTATAATCACCAGGTTCAGGAACAGTTGTTAACCTACAATCTCCAGGTTCAGGAACAGTTATTACCATAGAACAGCCAGGTTCAGGAACAGTTTTTACCCTACAATCACCAGGTTGAGGGACATTTATTACCGGCATCCACCAGGTTCAGGAACAGTTGTTAACCTACAACTGCCAGGTTCAGGATCAGTTATTACCCTACAACGGCCAGGTTCAGAAACAGTTATTACCCTACAATCACCAGCTTCAGGAACAGTGATTACCCTACAATCATCAGGTTCAGGGACAGTTGTTACTCTGCAATCAACAGGTTCGGGAACAGTCGTTAACCTACAATCACTAGGGTACAGGGACAGTTATTAGCAGACAACCACCAGGTTCAGGAACAGTTGTTAACGTACAACCATCAGGTTCAGGAATAGTTATTACCCTACAACTGCCAGGTTCAGAATCAGTTATTACCCTGCAACGGCCTGGTTCAGAAGCAGTTATTACCCTACAATAACGAGCTTCAGGAGCAGTGATTACCCTACAATCATCAGGTTCAGAAACAGTTGTTAACCTATAATCACCAGGTTCAGGAACAGTTTTTACCATAGAACAGCCAGGTTCAGGAACAGTTTTTACCCTATAATCACCAGGTTGAGGGACATTTATTACCGGACATCCACCAGGCTCAGGAACAGTTGTTAACCTACAATCAACAGGTTCAAGAACAGTTATTACCCTACAACTGCCAGGTTCAGGATCAGTTATTACCCTACAACGGCCAGGTTCAGAAACAGTTATTACCCTACAATCACCAGCTTCAGGAACAGTGATTACCCTACAATCATCAGGTTCAGGGACAGTTGTTACTCTACAATCAACAGGTTCGGGAACAGTCGTTAACCTACAATCACTAGGGTACAGGGACAGTTATTAGCGGACAACCACCAGGTTCAGGAAGTTGCTAACGTACAACCACCAGGTTCAGGAACAGTTGTTAACCTACAACCACCAGGTTCAGGAACAGTTATTACCCTATGATCACCTGGTTCAGAAACAGTTATTACCCTACAACAGCCAGGTTCATGAACAGATGTTACCCTACAATCACCAGGTTCAGCAACAGTTATTACCCTATAATCACCAGGTTCAGGAACAGTTGTTAACCTACAAACACCAGCTTCAGGAACAGTTATTACCCTACAACTGCCAGGTTCAGGATCAGTTATTGCCCTACAATGGCCAGGTTCAGGAACAGTTGTTACCCTACAATCACCAGGTTCAGCAACAGTTATTACCCTACAATAATGAGCTTCAGGAAGAGTGATAACCCTACAATCATCAGCTTCAGGAAAAGTTGTTAACCTATAATCACCAGGTTCAGGAACAGTTGTTAACCTACAATCTCCAGGTTCAGGAACAGTTATTACCATAGAACAGCCAGGTTCAGGAACAGTTTTTACCCTACAATCACCAGGTTGAGGGACATTTATTACCGGCATCCACCAGGTTCAGGAACAGTTGTTAACCTACAACTGCCAGGTTCAGGATCAGTTATTACCCTACAACGGCCAGGTTCAGAAACAGTTATTACCCTACAATCACCAGCTTCAGGAACAGTGATTACCCTACAATCATCAGGTTCAGGGACAGTTGTTACTCTGCAATCAACAGGTTCGGGAACAGTCGTTAACCTACAATCACTAGGGTACAGGGACAGTTATTAGCAGACAACCACCAGGTTCAGGAACAGTTGTTAACGTACAACCATCAGGTTCAGGAATAGTTATTACCCTACAACTGCCAGGTTCAGAATCAGTTATTACCCTGCAACGGCCTGGTTCAGAAGCAGTTATTACCCTACAATAACGAGCTTCAGGAGCAGTGATTACCCTACAATCATCAGGTTCAGAAACAGTTGTTAACCTATAATCACCAGGTTCAGGAACAGTTTTTACCATAGAACAGCCAGGTTCAGGAACAGTTTTTACCCTATAATCACCAGGTTGAGGGACATTTATTACCGGACATCCACCAGGCTCAGGAACAGTTGTTAACCTACAATCAACAGGTTCAAGAACAGTTATTACCCTACAACTGCCAGGTTCAGGATCAGTTATTACCCTACAACGGCCAGGTTCAGAAACAGTTATTACCCTACAATCACCAGCTTCAGGAACAGTGATTACCCTACAATCATCAGGTTCAGGGACAGTTGTTACTCTGCAATCAACAGGTTCGGGAACAGTCGTTAACCTACAATCACTAGGGTACAGGGACAGTTATTAGCAGACAACCACCAGGTTCAGGAACAGTTGTTAACGTACAACCATCAGGTTCAGGAATAGTTATTACCCTACAACTGCCAGGTTCAGAATCAGTTATTACCCTGCAACGGCCTGGTTCAGAAGCAGTTATTACCCTACAATAACGAGCTTCAGGAGCAGTGATTACCCTACAATCATCAGGTTCAGAAACAGTTGTTAACCTATAATCACCAGGTTCAGGAACAGTTTTTACCATAGAACAGCCAGGTTCAGGAACAGTTTTTACCCTATAATCACCAGGTTGAGGGACATTTATTACCGGACATCCACCAGGCTCAGGAACAGTTGTTAACCTACAATCAACAGGTTCAAGAACAGTTATTACCCTACAACTGCCAGGTTCAGGATCAGTTATTACCCTACAACGGCCAGGTTCAGAAACAGTTATTACCCTACAATCACCAGCTTCAGGAACAGTGATTACCCTACAATCATCAGGTTCAGGGACAGTTGTTACTCTACAATCAACAGGTTCGGGAACAGTCGTTAACCTACAATCACTAGGGTACAGGGACAGTTATTAGCGGACAACCACCAGGTTCAGGAAGTTGCTAACGTACAACCACCAGGTTCAGGAACAGTTGTTAACCTACAACCACCAGGTTCAGGAACAGTTATTACCCTATGATCACCTGGTTCAGAAACAGTTATTACCCTACAACAGCCAGGTTCATGAACAGATGTTACCCTACAATCACCAGGTTCAGCAACAGTTATTACCCTATAATCACCAGGTTCAGGAACAGTTGTTAACCTACAAACACCAGCTTCAGGAACAGTTATTACCCTACAACTGCCAGGTTCAGGATCAGTTATTGCCCTACAATGGCCAGGTTCAGGAACAGTTGTTACCCTACAATCACCAGGTTCAGCAACAGTTATTACCCTACAATAATGAGCTTCAGGAAGAGTGATAACCCTACAATCATCAGCTTCAGGAAAAGTTGTTAACCTATAATCACCAGGTTCAGGAACAGTTGTTAACCTACAATCTCCAGGTTCAGGAACAGTTATTACCATAGAACAGCCAGGTTCAGGAACAGTTTTTACCCTACAATCACCAGGTTGAGGGACATTTATTACCGGCATCCACCAGGTTCAGGAACAGTTGTTAACCTACAACTGCCAGGTTCAGGATCAGTTATTACCCTACAACGGCCAGGTTCAGAAACAGTTATTACCCTACAATCACCAGCTTCAGGAACAGTGATTACCCTACAATCATCAGGTTCAGGGACAGTTGTTACTCTGCAATCAACAGGTTCGGGAACAGTCGTTAACCTACAATCACTAGGGTACAGGGACAGTTATTAGCAGACAACCACCAGGTTCAGGAACAGTTGTTAACGTACAACCATCAGGTTCAGGAATAGTTATTACCCTACAACTGCCAGGTTCAGAATCAGTTATTACCCTGCAACGGCCTGGTTCAGAAGCAGTTATTACCCTACAATAACGAGCTTCAGGAGCAGTGATTACCCTACAATCATCAGGTTCAGAAACAGTTGTTAACCTATAATCACCAGGTTCAGGAACAGTTATTACCCTATGATCACCTGGTTCAGAAACAGTTATTACCCTACAACAGCCAGGTTCATGAACAGATGTTACCCTACAATCACCAGGTTCAGCAACAGTTATTACCCTATAATCACCAGGTTCAGGAACAGTTGTTAACCTACAAACACCAGCTTCAGGAACAGTTATTACCCTACAACTGCCAGGTTCAGGATCAGTTATTGCCCTACAATGGCCAGGTTCAGGAACAGTTGTTACCCTACAATCACCAGGTTCAGCAACAGTTATTACCCTACAATAATGAGCTTCAGGAAGAGTGATAACCCTACAATCATCAGCTTCAGGAAAAGTTGTTAACCTATAATCACCAGGTTCAGGAACAGTTGTTAACCTACAATCTCCAGGTTCAGGAACAGTTATTACCATAGAACAGCCAGGTTCAGGAACAGTTTTTACCCTACAATCACCAGGTTGAGGGACATTTATTACCGGCATCCACCAGGTTCAGGAACAGTTGTTAACCTACAACTGCCAGGTTCAGGATCAGTTATTACCCTACAACGGCCAGGTTCAGAAACAGTTATTACCCTACAATCACCAGCTTCAGGAACAGTGATTACCCTACAATCATCAGGTTCAGGGACAGTTGTTACTCTGCAATCAACAGGTTCGGGAACAGTCGTTAACCTACAATCACTAGGGTACAGGGACAGTTATTAGCAGACAACCACCAGGTTCAGGAACAGTTGTTAACGTACAACCATCAGGTTCAGGAATAGTTATTACCCTACAACTGCCAGGTTCAGAATCAGTTATTACCCTGCAACGGCCTGGTTCAGAAGCAGTTATTACCCTACAATAACGAGCTTCAGGAGCAGTGATTACCCTACAATCATCAGGTTCAGAAACAGTTGTTAACCTATAATCACCAGGTTCAGGAACAGTTGTTAACCTACAACCACCAGGTTCAGGAACAGTTATTACCCTATGATCACCTGGTTCAGAAACAGTTATTACCCTACAACAGCCAGGTTCATGAACAGATGTTACCCTACAATCACCAGGTTCAGCAACAGTTATTACCCTATAATCACCAGGTTCAGGAACAGTTGTTAACCTACAAACACCAGCTTCAGGAACAGTTATTACCCTACAACTGCCAGGTTCAGAATCAGTTATTACCCTGCAACGGCCTGGTTCAGAAGCAGTTATTACCCTACAATAACGAGCTTCAGGAGCAGTGATTACCCTACAATAATCAGGTTCAGAAACAGTTGTTAACCTATAATCACCAGGTTCAGGAACAGTTTTTACCATAGAACAGCCAGGTTCAGGAACAGTTTTTACCCTATAATCACCAGGTTGAGGGACATTTATTACCGGACATCCACCAGGCTCAGGAACAGTTGTTAACCTACAATCAACAGGTTCAAGAACAGTTATTACCCTACAACTGCCAGGTTCAGGATCAGTTATTACCCTACAACGGCCAGGTTCAGAAACAGTTATTACCCTACAACTGACAGGTTCAGGAACAGTGATTACCCTACAATCATCAGGTTCAGGGACAGTTGTTACTCTACAATCAACAGGTTCGGGAACAGTCGTTAACCTACAATCACTAGGGTACAGGGACAGTTATTAGCGGACAACCACCAGGTTCAGGAAGTTGCTAACGTACAACCACCAGGTTCAGGAACAGTTGTTAACCTACAACCACCAGGTTCAGGAACAGTTATTACCCTATGATCACCTGGTTCAGAAACAGTTATTACCCTACAACAGCCAGGTTCATGAACAGATGTTACCCTACAATCACCAGGTTCAGCAACAGTTATTACCCTATAATCACCAGGTTCAGGAACAGTTGTTAACCTACAAACACCAGCTTCAGGAACAGTTATTACCCTACAACTGCCAGGTTCAGGATCAGTTATTGCCCTACAATGGCCAGGTTCAGGAACAGTTGTTACCCTACAATCACCAGGTTCAGCAACAGTTATTACCCTACAATAATGAGCTTCAGGAAGAGTGATAACCCTACAATCATCAGCTTCAGGAAAAGTTGTTAACCTATAATCACCAGGTTCAGGAACAGTTGTTAACCTACAATCTCCAGGTTCAGGAACAGTTATTACCATAGAACAGCCAGGTTCAGGAACAGTTTTTACCCTACAATCACCAGGTTGAGGGACATTTATTACCGGCATCCACCAGGTTCAGGAACAGTTGTTAACCTACAACTGCCAGGTTCAGGATCAGTTATTACCCTACAACGGCCAGGTTCAGAAACAGTTATTACCCTACAATCACCAGCTTCAGGAACAGTGATTACCCTACAATCATCAGGTTCAGGGACAGTTGTTACTCTGCAATCAACAGGTTCGGGAACAGTCGTTAACCTACAATCACTAGGGTACAGGGACAGTTATTAGCAGACAACCACCAGGTTCAGGAACAGTTGTTAACGTACAACCATCAGGTTCAGGAATAGTTATTACCCTACAACTGCCAGGTTCAGAATCAGTTATTACCCTGCAACGGCCTGGTTCAGAAGCAGTTATTACCCTACAATAACGAGCTTCAGGAGCAGTGATTACCCTACAATCATCAGGTTCAGAAACAGTTGTTAACCTATAATCACCAGGTTCAGGAACAGTTGTTAACCTACAACCACCAGGTTCAGGAACAGTTATTACCCTATGATCACCTGGTTCAGAAACAGTTATTACCCTACAACAGCCAGGTTCATGAACAGATGTTACCCTACAATCACCAGGTTCAGCAACAGTTATTACCCTATAATCACCAGGTTCAGGAACAGTTGTTAACCTACAAACACCAGCTTCAGGAACAGTTATTACCCTACAACTGCCAGGTTCAGAATCAGTTATTACCCTGCAACGGCCTGGTTCAGAAGCAGTTATTACCCTACAATAACGAGCTTCAGGAGCAGTGATTACCCTACAATCATCAGGTTCAGAAACAGTTGTTAACCTATAATCACCAGGTTCAGGAACAGTTTTTACCATAGAACAGCCAGGTTCAGGAACAGTTTTTACCCTATAATCACCAGGTTGAGGGACATTTATTACCGGACATCCACCAGGCTCAGGAACAGTTGTTAACCTACAATCAACAGGTTCAAGAACAGTTATTACCCTACAACTGCCAGGTTCAGGATCAGTTATTACCCTACAACGGCCAGGTTCAGAAACAGTTATTACCCTACAACTGACAGGTTCAGGAACAGTGATTACCCTACAATCATCAGGTTCAGGGACAGTTGTTACTCTACAATCAACAGGTTCGGGAACAGTCGTTAACCTACAATCACTAGGGTACAGGGACAGTTATTAGCGGACAACCACCAGGTTCAGGAAGTTGCTAACGTACAACCACCAGGTTCAGGAACAGTTGTTAACCTACAACCACCAGGTTCAGGAACAGTTATTACCCTATGATCACCTGGTTCAGAAACAGTTATTACCCTACAACAGCCAGGTTCATGAACAGATGTTACCCTACAATCACCAGGTTCAGCAACAGTTATTAACCTATAATCACCAGGTTCAGGAACAGTTGTTAACCTACAAACACCAGCTTCAGGAACAGTTATTACCCTACAACGGCCTGGTTCAGAAGCAGTTATTACCCTACAATAACGAGCTTCAGGAGCAGTGATTACCCTACAATCATCAGGTTCAGAAACAGTTGTTAACCTATAATCACCAGGTTCAGGAACAGTTGTTAACCTACAAACACCAGCTTCAGGAACAGTTATTACCCTACAACTGCCAGGTTCAGGATCAGTTATTGCCCTACAATGGCCAGGTTCAGGAACAGTTGTTACCCTACAATCACCAGGTTCAGCAACAGTTATTACCCTACAATAATGAGCTTCAGGAAGAGTGATAACCCTACAATCATCAGCTTCAGGAAAAGTTGTTAACCTATAATCACCAGGTTCAGGAACAGTTGTTAACCTACAATCTCCAGGTTCAGGAACAGTTATTACCATAGAACAGCCAGGTTCAGGAACAGTTTTTACCCTACAATCACCAGGTTGAGGGACATTTATTACCGGCATCCACCAGGTTCAGGAACAGTTGTTAACCTACAACTGCCAGGTTCAGGATCAGTTATTGCCCTACAATGGCCAGGTTCAGGAACAGTTGTTACCCTACAATCACCAGGTTCAGCAACAGTTATTACCCTACAATAATGAGCTTCAGGAAGAGTGATAACCCTACAATCATCAGCTTCAGGAAAAGTTGTTAACCTATAATCACCAGGTTCAGGAACAGTTGTTAACCTACAATCTCCAGGTTCAGGAACAGTTATTACCATAGAACAGCCAGGTTCAGGAACAGTTTTTACCCTACAATCACCAGGTTGAGGGACATTTATTACCGGCATCCACCAGGTTCAGGAACAGTTGTTAACCTACAACTGCCAGGTTCAGGATCAGTTATTACCCTACAACGGCCAGGTTCAGAAACAGTTATTACCCTACAATCACCAGCTTCAGGAACAGTGATTACCCTACAATCATCAGGTTCAGGGACAGTTGTTACTCTGCAATCAACAGGTTCGGGAACAGTCGTTAACCTATAATCACTAGGGTACAGGGACAGTTATTAGCAGACAACCACCAGGTTCAGGAACAGTTGTTAACGTACAACCATCAGGTTCAGGAATAGTTATTACCCTACAACTGCCAGGTTCAGAATCAGTTATTACCATGCAACGGCCTGGTTCAGAAGCAGTTATTACCCTACAATAACGAGCTTCAGGAGCAGTGATTACCCTACAATCATCAGGTTCAGAAACAGTTGTTAACCTATAATCACCAGGTTCAGGAACAGTTGTTAACCTACAACCACCAGGTTCAGGAACAGTTATTACCCTATGATCACCTGGTTCAGAAACAGTTATTACCCTACAACAGCCAGGTTCATGAACAGATGTTACCCTACAATCACCAGGTTCAGCAACAGTTATTACCCTATAATCACCAGGTTCAGGAACAGTTGTTAACCTACAAACACCAGCTTCAGGAACAGTTATTACCCTACAACTGCCAGGTTCAGGATCAGTTATTGCCCTACAATGGCCAGGTTCAGGAACAGTTGTTACCCTACAATCACCAGGTTCAGCAACAGTTATTACCCTACAATAATGAGCTTCAGGAAGAGTGATAACCCTACAATCATCAGCTTCAGGAAAAGTTGTTAACCTATAATCACCAGGTTCAGGAACAGTTGTTAACCTACAATCTCCAGGTTCAGGAACAGTTATTACCATAGAACAGCCAGGTTCAGGAACAGTTTTTACCCTACAATCACCAGGTTGAGGGACATTTATTACCGGCATCCACCAGGTTCAGGAACAGTTGTTAACCTACAACTGCCAGGTTCAGGATCAGTTATTACCCTACAACGGCCAGGTTCAGAAACAGTTATTACCCTACAATCACCAGCTTCAGGAACAGTGATTACCCTACAATCATCAGGTTCAGGGACAGTTGTTACTCTGCAATCAACAGGTTCGGGAACAGTCGTTAACCTACAATCACTAGGGTACAGGGACAGTTATTAGCAGACAACCACCAGGTTCAGGAACAGTTGTTAACGTACAACCATCAGGTTCAGGAATAGTTATTACCCTACAACTGCCAGGTTCAGAATCAGTTATTACCCTGCAACGGCCTGGTTCAGAAGCAGTTATTACCCTACAATAACGAGCTTCAGGAGCAGTGATTACCCTACAATCATCAGGTTCAGAAACAGTTGTTAACCTATAATCACCAGGTTCAGGAACAGTTGTTAACCTACAACCACCAGGTTCAGGAACAGTTATTACCCTATGATCACCTGGTTCAGAAACAGTTATTACCCTACAACAGCCAGGTTCATGAACAGATGTTACCCTACAATCACCAGGTTCAGCAACAGTTATTACCCTATAATCACCAGGTTCAGGAACAGTTGTTAACCTACAAACACCAGCTTCAGGAACAGTTATTACCCTACAACTGCCAGGTTCAGAATCAGTTATTACCCTGCAACGGCCTGGTTCAGAAGCAGTTATTACCCTACAATAACGAGCTTCAGGAGCAGTGATTACCCTACAATCATCAGGTTCAGAAACAGTTGTTAACCTATAATCACCAGGTTCAGGAACAGTTTTTACCATAGAACAGCCAGGTTCAGGAACAGTTTTTACCCTATAATCACCAGGTTGAGGGACATTTATTACCGGACATCCACCAGGCTCAGGAACAGTTGTTAACCTACAATCAACAGGTTCAAGAACAGTTATTACCCTACAACTGCCAGGTTCAGGATCAGTTATTACCCTACAACGGCCAGGTTCAGAAACAGTTATTACCCTACAACTGACAGGTTCAGGAACAGTGATTACCCTACAATCATCAGGTTCAGGGACAGTTGTTACTCTACAATCAACAGGTTCGGGAACAGTCGTTAACCTACAATCACTAGGGTACAGGGACAGTTATTAGCGGACAACCACCAGGTTCAGGAAGTTGCTAACGTACAACCACCAGGTTCAGGAACAGTTGTTAACCTACAACCACCAGGTTCAGGAACAGTTATTACCCTATGATCACCTGGTTCAGAAACAGTCATTACCCTACAACAGCCAGGTTCATGAACAGATGTTACCCTACAATCACCAGGTTCAGCAACAGTTATTACCCTATAATCACCAGGTTCAGGAACAGTTGTTAACCTACAAACACCAGCTTCAGGAACAGTTATTACCCTACAACTGCCAGGTTCAGGATCAGTTATTGCCCTACAATGGCCAGGTTCAGGAACAGTTGTTACCCTACAATCACCAGGTTCAGCAACAGTTATTACCCTACAATAATGAGCTTCAGGAAGAGTGATAACCCTACAATCATCAGCTTCAGGAAAAGTTGTTAACCTATAATCACCAGGTTCAGGAACAGTTGTTAACCTACAATCTCCAGGTTCAGGAACAGTTATTACCATAGAACAGCCAGGTTCAGGAACAGTTTTTACCCTACAATCACCAGGTTGAGGGACATTTATTACCGGCATCCACCAGGTTCAGGAACAGTTGTTAACCTACAACTGCCAGGTTCAGGATCAGTTATTACCCTACAACGGCCAGGTTCAGAAACAGTTATTACCCTACAATCACCAGCTTCAGGAACAGTGATTACCCTACAATCATCAGGTTCAGGGACAGTTGTTACTCTGCAATCAACAGGTTCGGGAACAGTCGTTAACCTACAATCACTAGGGTACAGGGACAGTTATTAGCAGACAACCACCAGGTTCAGGAACAGTTGTTAACGTACAACCATCAGGTTCAGGAATAGTTATTACCCTACAACTGCCAGGTTCAGAATCAGTTATTACCCTGCAACGGCCTGGTTCAGAAGCAGTTATTACCCTACAATAACGAGCTTCAGGAGCAGTGATTACCCTACAATCATCAGGTTCAGAAACAGTTGTTAACCTATAATCACCAGGTTCAGGAACAGTTGTTAACCTACAACCACCAGGTTCAGGAACAGTTATTACCCTATGATCACCTGGTTCAGAAACAGTTATTACCCTACAACAGCCAGGTTCATGAACAGATGTTACCCTACAATCACCAGGTTCAGCAACAGTTATTACCCTATAATCACCAGGTTCAGGAACAGTTGTTAACCTACAAACACCAGCTTCAGGAACAGTTATTACCCTACAACTGCCAGGTTCAGAATCAGTTATTACCCTGCAACGGCCTGGTTCAGAAGCAGTTATTACCCTACAATAACGAGCTTCAGGAGCAGTGATTACCCTACAATCATCAGGTTCAGAAACAGTTGTTAACCTATAATCACCAGGTTCAGGAACAGTTTTTACCATAGAACAGCCAGGTTCAGGAACAGTTTTTACCCTATAATCACCAGGTTGAGGGACATTTATTACCGGACATCCACCAGGCTCAGGAACAGTTGTTAACCTACAATCAACAGGTTCAAGAACAGTTATTACCCTACAACTGCCAGGTTCAGGATCAGTTATTACCCTACAACGGCCAGGTTCAGAAACAGTTATTACCCTACAACTGACAGGTTCAGGAACAGTGATTACCCTACAATCATCAGGTTCAGGGACAGTTGTTACTCTACAATCAACAGGTTCGGGAACAGTCGTTAACCTACAATCACTAGGGTACAGGGACAGTTATTAGCGGACAACCACCAGGTTCAGGAAGTTGCTAACGTACAACCACCAGGTTCAGGAACAGTTGTTAACCTACAACCACCAGGTTCAGGAACAGTTATTACCCTATGATCACCTGGTTCAGAAACAGTTATTACCCTACAACAGCCAGGTTCATGAACAGATGTTACCCTACAATCACCAGGTTCAGCAACAGTTATTACCCTATAATCACCAGGTTCAGGAACAGTTGTTAACCTACAAACACCAGCTTCAGGAACAGTTATTACCCTACAACTGCCAGGTTCAGGATCAGTTATTGCCCTACAATGGCCAGGTTCAGGAACAGTTGTTACCCTACAATCACCAGGTTCAGCAACAGTTATTACCCTACAATAATGAGCTTCAGGAAGAGTGATAACCCTACAATCATCAGCTTCAGGAAAAGTTGTTAACCTATAATCACCAGGTTCAGGAACAGTTGTTAACCTACAATCTCCAGGTTCAGGAACAGTTATTACCATAGAACAGCCAGGTTCAGGAACAGTTTTTACCCTACAATCACCAGGTTGAGGGACATTTATTACCGGCATCCACCAGGTTCAGGAACAGTTGTTAACCTACAACTGCCAGGTTCAGGATCAGTTATTACCCTACAACGGCCAGGTTCAGAAACAGTTATTACCCTACAATCACCAGCTTCAGGAACAGTGATTACCCTACAATCATCAGGTTCAGGGACAGTTGTTACTCTGCAATCAACAGGTTCGGGAACAGTCGTTAACCTACAATCACTAGGGTACAGGGACAGTTATTAGCAGACAACCACCAGGTTCAGGAACAGTTGTTAACGTACAACCATCAGGTTCAGGAATAGTTATTACCCTACAACTGCCAGGTTCAGAATCAGTTATTACCCTGCAACGGCCTGGTTCAGAAGCAGTTATTACCCTACAATAACGAGCTTCAGGAGCAGTGATTACCCTACAATCATCAGGTTCAGAAACAGTTGTTAACCTATAATCACCAGGTTCAGGAACAGTTGTTAACCTACAACCACCAGGTTCAGGAACAGTTATTACCCTATGATCACCTGGTTCAGAAACAGTTATTACCCTACAACAGCCAGGTTCATGAACAGATGTTACCCTACAATCACCAGGTTCAGCAACAGTTATTACCCTATAATCACCAGGTTCAGGAACAGTTGTTAACCTACAAACACCAGCTTCAGGAACAGTTATTACCCTACAACTGCCAGGTTCAGAATCAGTTATTACCCTGCAACGGCCTGGTTCAGAAGCAGTTATTACCCTACAATAACGAGCTTCAGGAGCAGTGATTACCCTACAATCATCAGGTTCAGAAACAGTTGTTAACCTATAATCACCAGGTTCAGGAACAGTTTTTACCATAGAACAGCCAGGTTCAGGAACAGTTTTTACCCTATAATCACCAGGTTGAGGGACATTTATTACCGGACATCCACCAGGCTCAGGAACAGTTGTTAACCTACAATCAACAGGTTCAAGAACAGTTATTACCCTACAACTGCCAGGTTCAGGATCAGTTATTACCCTACAACGGCCAGGTTCAGAAACAGTTATTACCCTACAACTGACAGGTTCAGGAACAGTGATTACCCTACAATCATCAGGTTCAGGGACAGTTGTTACTCTACAATCAACAGGTTCGGGAACAGTCGTTAACCTACAATCACTAGGGTACAGGGACAGTTATTAGCGGACAACCACCAGGTTCAGGAAGTTGCTAACGTACAACCACCAGGTTCAGGAACAGTTGTTAACCTACAACCACCAGGTTCAGGAACAGTTATTACCCTATGATCACCTGGTTCAGAAACAGTTATTACCCTACAACAGCCAGGTTCATGAACAGATGTTACCCTACAATCACCAGGTTCAGCAACAGTTATTACCCTATAATCACCAGGTTCAGGAACAGTTGTTAACCTACAAACACCAGCTTCAGGAACAGTTATTACCCTACAACTGCCAGGTTCAGGATCAGTTATTGCCCTACAATGGCCAGGTTCAGGAACAGTTGTTACCCTACAATCACCAGGTTCAGCAACAGTTATTACCCTACAATAATGAGCTTCAGGAAGAGTGATAACCCTACAATCATCAGCTTCAGGAAAAGTTGTTAACCTATAATCACCAGGTTCAGGAACAGTTGTTAACCTACAATCTCCAGGTTCAGGAACAGTTATTACCATAGAACAGCCAGGTTCAGGAACAGTTTTTACCCTACAATCACCAGGTTGAGGGACATTTATTACCGGCATCCACCAGGTTCAGGAACAGTTGTTAACCTACAACTGCCAGGTTCAGGATCAGTTATTACCCTACAACGGCCAGGTTCAGAAACAGTTATTACCCTACAATCACCAGCTTCAGGAACAGTGATTACCCTACAATCATCAGGTTCAGGGACAGTTGTTACTCTGCAATCAACAGGTTCGGGAACAGTCGTTAACCTACAATCACTAGGGTACAGGGACAGTTATTAGCAGACAACCACCAGGTTCAGGAACAGTTGTTAACGTACAACCATCAGGTTCAGGAATAGTTATTACCCTACAACTGCCAGGTTCAGAATCAGTTATTACCCTGCAACGGCCTGGTTCAGAAGCAGTTATTACCCTACAATAACGAGCTTCAGGAGCAGTGATTACCCTACAATCATCAGGTTCAGAAACAGTTGTTAACCTATAATCACCAGGTTCAGGAACAGTTGTTAACCTACAACCACCAGGTTCAGGAACAGTTATTACCCTATGATCACCTGGTTCAGAAACAGTTATTACCCTACAACAGCCAGGTTCATGAACAGATGTTACCCTACAATCACCAGGTTCAGCAACAGTTATTACCCTATAATCACCAGGTTCAGGAACAGTTGTTAACCTACAAACACCAGCTTCAGGAACAGTTATTACCCTACAACTGCCAGGTTCAGGATCAGTTATTGCCCTACAATGGCCAGGTTCAGGAACAGTTGTTACCCTACAATCACCAGGTTCAGCAACAGTTATTACCCTACAATAATGAGCTTCAGGAAGAGTGATAACCCTACAATCATCAGCTTCAGGAAAAGTTGTTAACCTATAATCACCAGGTTCAGGAACAGTTGTTAACCTACAATCTCCAGGTTCAGGAACAGTTATTACCATAGAACAGCCAGGTTCAGGAACAGTTTTTACCCTACAATCACCAGGTTGAGGGACATTTATTACCGGCATCCACCAGGTTCAGGAACAGTTGTTAACCTACAACTGCCAGGTTCAGGATCAGTTATTACCCTACAACGGCCAGGTTCAGAAACAGTTATTACCCTACAATCACCAGCTTCAGGAACAGTGATTACCCTACAATCATCAGGTTCAGGGACAGTTGTTACTCTGCAATCAACAGGTTCGGGAACAGTCGTTAACCTACAATCACTAGGGTACAGGGACAGTTATTAGCAGACAACCACCAGGTTCAGGAACAGTTGTTAACGTACAACCATCAGGTTCAGGAATAGTTATTACCCTACAACTGCCAGGTTCAGAATCAGTTATTACCCTGCAACGGCCTGGTTCAGAAGCAGTTATTACCCTACAATCACCAGCTTCAGGAACAGTGATTACCCTAGTATCATCAGGTTCAGGAACGGTTGTTACTCTACAATCAACAGGTTCGGGAACAGTTGTTAACCTACAATCACTAGGGTTCTGTTACAGTTATTAGCCTGCAACCACCAGTCTCAGGAACAGTTGTTAACCTACAACCACAAGGTTCAGGAACAGTTATTACCCTACAATCACCAGGATGAGTAACAGTATTTACCCTACAATCACCAGGTTCAGGGACAGTTATTACCCGACAACCTCCAGATTCAGGAACATTTGTTAACCTAAAACCACCAGGTTCAGGAACAGTTATTACCCTACAATTACCAGGAATAGGAACAGTTATTACCCTATAATCAGCAGGTTTAGGAACAGTTATTACCCTACAATTACAAGGTTCAGGAACAGTTTTTACCCTACAACCACCAGGTTCAGGAATAGTTGTTAACCTACAATCTCCAGGTTCAGGAACAGTTATTACCATAGAACAGCCAGGTTCAGGTACAGTTGTTACCCTACAATCACCTGGTTAAGCAACAGTTATTACTCTACAGTCACCAGGTTCAGGAAATGTTATTATTCTAGAACCACCATGTTCAGGAACAGTTGTTTACCTACAACCGCAAGGTTCAGGAACAGTTATTACTCTTCAATCACCAGGTTCAGGAACAGTTTTTATCCTACAATCACCAGGTTGAGGGATAGTTATTACCTGACAACCACATGGTTAAGGAACAGTTGTTAAACTACAACCACCAGGTTCAGGAACAGTTATTAGCCTACGATCACCAGGTTTAGAAACAGTTATTACCCTAGAACAACCAGGTTCATGAACAGATGTTACCCTACAATCACCAGGTTCAGCAACAGTTATTACCCTACAATCACCAGGTTCAGGAACAGTTGTTAACCTACAAATACCAGGTTCAGGAACAGTTATTACCCTAGAACTGCCAGGTTCAGGATCAGTTATTACCCTACAACGGCCAGGTTCAGGAACAGTTGTTACCCTACAACCGCCAGGTTCAGGATCAGTTATTACCCTACAACGGCCAGGTTCAGGAACAGTTGTTAGCCTACAATCACCAGGTTCAGGGACAGTTATTACCCAACAACCTCCAGGTTCAGGAACATTTGTTTACCTAAAACCACCAGGTTCAGGAACAGTTATTACCCTACAATTACCAGGTTGAGGTACAGTTATTACCCTACAATCAGCAGGTTCAGGAACAGTTATTACCCTACAATTACCAGGTTGAGGTACAGTTATTACCCTACAAACACCAGGTTCAGGAACAGTTATTACCCTACAATGGCCAGGTTCAGGAACAGTTGTTACCCTACAATCACCAGGTTCAGCAACAGTTGTTACTCTACAATAACGAGCTTCAGGAAGAGTGATTACCCTACAATCATCAGGTTCAGGAAAAGTTGTTAACCTATAATCACCAGGTTCAGGAACAGTTTTTACCATAGAACAGCCAGGTTCAGGAACAGTTTTTACCCTATAATCACCAGGTTGAGAGACATTTATTACCGGACATCCACCAGGCTCAGGAACAGTTGTTAACCTACAATCAACAGGTTCAAGAACAGTTATTACACTACAACTGCCAGGTTCAGGATCAGTTATTACCCTACAACGGCCAGGTTCAGAAACAGTTATTACCCTACAATCACCAGCTTCAGGAACAGTGATTACCCTACAATCATCAGGTTCAGGGACAGTTGTTACTCTACAATCAACAGGTTCGGGAACAGTCGTTAACCTACAATCACTAGGGTACAGGGACAGTTATTAGCGGACAACCACCAGGTTCAGGAAGTTGCTAACGTACAACCACCAGGTTCAGGAACAGTTGTTAACCTACAAACACCAGCTTCAGGAACAGTTCATACCCTACAATCACCAGCTTCAGGAACAGTGATTACCCTACAATCATCAGGTTCAGGAACAGTTGTTACCCTACAATCACCAGGTTCAGCAACAGTTATTACCCTACAATAATGAGCTTCAGGAAGAGTGATAACCCTACAATCATCAGCTTCAGGAAAAGTTGTTAACCTATAATCACCAGGTTCAGGAACAGTTGTTAACCTACAATCTCCAGGTTCAGGAACAGTTATTACCATAGAACAGCCAGGTTCAGGAACAGTTTTTACCCTACAATCACCAGGTTGAGGGACATTTATTACCGGCATCCACCAGGTTCAGGAACAGTTGTTAACCTACAACTGCCAGGTTCAGGATCAGTTATTACCCTACAACGGCCAGGTTCAGAAACAGTTATTACCCTACAATCACCAGCTTCAGGAACAGTGATTACCCTACAATCATCAGGTTCAGGGACAGTTGTTACTCTGCAATCAACAGGTTCGGGAACAGTCGTTAACCTACAATCACTAGGGTACAGGGACAGTTATTAGCAGACAACCACCAGGTTCAGGAACAGTTGTTAACGTACAACCATCAGGTTCAGGAATAGTTATTACCCTACAACTGCCAGGTTCAGAATCAGTTATTACCCTGCAACGGCCTGGTTCAGAAGCAGTTATTACCCTACAATAACGAGCTTCAGGAGCAGTGATTACCCTACAATCATCAGGTTCAGAAACAGTTGTTAACCTATAATCACCAGGTTCAGGAACAGTTTTTACCATAGAACAGCCAGGTTCAGGAACAGTTTTTACCCTATAATCACCAGGTTGAGGGACATTTATTACCGGACATCCACCAGGCTCAGGAACAGTTGTTAACCTACAATCAACAGGTTCAAGAACAGTTATTACCCTACAACTGCCAGGTTCAGGATCAGTTATTACCCTACAACGGCCAGGTTCAGAAACAGTTATTACCCTACAATCACCAGCTTCAGGAACAGTGATTACCCTACAATCATCAGGTTCAGGGACAGTTGTTACTCTACAATCAACAGGTTCGGGAACAGTCGTTAACCTACAATCACTAGGGTACAGGGACAGTTATTAGCGGACAACCACCAGGTTCAGGAAGTTGCTAACGTACAACCACCAGGTTCAGGAACAGTTGTTAACCTACAACCACCAGGTTCAGGAACAGTTATTACCCTATGATCACCTGGTTCAGAAACAGTTATTACCCTACAACAGCCAGGTTCATGAACAGATGTTACCCTACAATCACCAGGTTCAGCAACAGTTATTACCCTATAATCACCAGGTTCAGGAACAGTTGTTAACCTACAAACACCAGCTTCAGGAACAGTTATTACCCTACAACTGCCAGGTTCAGGATCAGTTATTGCCCTACAATGGCCAGGTTCAGGAACAGTTGTTACCCTACAATCACCAGGTTCAGCAACAGTTATTACCCTACAATAATGAGCTTCAGGAAGAGTGATAACCCTACAATCATCAGCTTCAGGAAAAGTTGTTAACCTATAATCACCAGGTTCAGGAACAGTTGTTAACCTACAATCTCCAGGTTCAGGAACAGTTATTACCATAGAACAGCCAGGTTCAGGAACAGTTTTTACCCTACAATCACCAGGTTGAGGGACATTTATTACCGGCATCCACCAGGTTCAGGAACAGTTGTTAACCTACAACTGCCAGGTTCAGGATCAGTTATTACCCTACAACGGCCAGGTTCAGAAACAGTTATTACCCTACAATCACCAGCTTCAGGAACAGTGATTACCCTACAATCATCAGGTTCAGGGACAGTTGTTACTCTGCAATCAACAGGTTCGGGAACAGTCGTTAACCTACAATCACTAGGGTACAGGGACAGTTATTATCAGACAACCACCAGGTTCAGGAACAGTTGTTAACGTACAACCATCAGGTTCAGGAATAGTTATTACCCTACAACTGCCAGGTTCAGAATCAGTTATTACCCTGCAACGGCCTGGTTCAGAAGCAGTTATTACCCTACAATAACGAGCTTCAGGAGCAGTGATTACCCTACAATCATCAGGTTCAGAAACAGTTGTTAACCTATAATCACCAGGTTCAGGAACAGTTGTTAACCTACAACCACCAGGTTCAGGAACAGTTATTACCCTATGATCACCTGGTTCAGAAACAGTTATTACCCTACAACAGCCAGGTTCATGAACAGATGTTACCCTACAATCACCAGGTTCAGCAACAGTTATTACCCTATAATCACCAGGTTCAGGAACAGTTGTTAACCTACAAACACCAGCTTCAGGAACAGTTATTACCCTACAACTGCCAGGTTCAGGATCAGTTATTGCCCTACAATGGCCAGGTTCAGGAACAGTTGTTACCCTACAATCACCAGGTTCAGCAACAGTTATTACCCTACAATAATGAGCTTCAGGAAGAGTGATAACCCTACAATCATCAGCTTCAGGAAAAGTTGTTAACCTATAATCACCAGGTTCAGGAACAGTTGTTAACCTACAATCTCCAGGTTCAGGAACAGTTATTACCATAGAACAGCCAGGTTCAGGAACAGTTTTTACCCTACAATCACCAGGTTGAGGGACATTTATTACCGGCATCCACCAGGTTCAGGAACAGTTGTTAACCTACAACTGCCAGGTTCAGGATCAGTTATTACCCTACAACGGCCAGGTTCAGAAACAGTTATTACCCTACAATCACCAGCTTCAGGAACAGTGATTACCCTACAATCATCAGGTTCAGGGACAGTTGTTACTCTGCAATCAACAGGTTCGGGAACAGTCGTTAACCTACAATCACTAGGGTACAGGGACAGTTATTAGCAGACAACCACCAGGTTCAGGAACAGTTGTTAACGTACAACCATCAGGTTCAGGAATAGTTATTACCCTACAACTGCCAGGTTCAGAATCAGTTATTACCCTGCAACGGCCTGGTTCAGAAGCAGTTATTACCCTACAATCACCAGCTTCAGGAACAGTGATTACCCTAGTATCATCAGGTTCAGGAACGGTTGTTACTCTACAATCAACAGGTTCGGGAACAGTTGTTAACCTACAATCACTAGGGTTCTGTTACAGTTATTAGCCTGCAACCACCAGTCTCAGGAACAGTTGTTAACCTACAACCACAAGGTTCAGGAACAGTTATTACCCTACAATCACCAGGATGAGTAACAGTATTTACCCTACAATCACCAGGTTCAGGGACAGTTATTACCCGACAACCTCCAGATTCAGGAACATTTGTTAACCTAAAACCACCAGGTTCAGGAACAGTTATTACCCTACAATTACCAGGAATAGGAACAGTTATTACCCTATAATCAGCAGGTTTAGGAACAGTTATTACCCTACAATTACAAGGTTCAGGAACAGTTTTTACCCTACAACCACCAGGTTCAGGAATAGTTGTTAACCTACAATCTCCAGGTTCAGGAACAGTTATTACCATAGAACAGCCAGGTTCAGGTACAGTTGTTACCCTACAATCACCTGGTTAAGCAACAGTTATTACTCTACAGTCACCAGGTTCAGGAAATGTTATTATTCTAGAACCACCATGTTCAGGAACAGTTGTTTACCTACAACCGCAAGGTTCAGGAACAGTTATTACTCTTCAATCACCAGGTTCAGGAACAGTTTTTATCCTACAATCACCAGGTTGAGGGATAGTTATTACCTGACAACCACATGGTTAAGGAACAGTTGTTAAACTACAACCACCAGGTTCAGGAACAGTTATTAGCCTACGATCACCAGGTTTAGAAACAGTTATTACCCTAGAACAACCAGGTTCATGAACAGATGTTACCCTACAATCACCAGGTTCAGCAACAGTTATTACCCTACAATCACCAGGTTCAGGAACAGTTGTTAACCTACAAATACCAGGTTCAGGAACAGTTATTACCCTAGAACTGCCAGGTTCAGGATCAGTTATTACCCTACAACGGCCAGGTTCAGGAACAGTTGTTACCCTACAACCGCCAGGTTCAGGATCAGTTATTACCCTACAACGGCCAGGTTCAGGAACAGTTGTTAGCCTACAATCACCAGGTTCAGGGACAGTTATTACCCAACAACCTCCAGGTTCAGGAACATTTGTTTACCTAAAACCACCAGGTTCAGGAACAGTTATTACCCTACAATTACCAGGTTGAGGTACAGTTATTACCCTACAATCAGCAGGTTCAGGAACAGTTATTACCCTACAATTACCAGGTTGAGGTACAGTTATTACCCTACAAACACCAGGTTCAGGAACAGTTATTACCCTACAATGGCCAGGTTCAGGAACAGTTGTTACCCTACAATCACAAGGGTACAGGGACAGTTATTAGCAGACAACCACCAGGTTCAGGAACAGTTGTTAACGTACAACCATCAGGTTCAGGAATAGTTATTACCCTACAACTGCCAGGTTCAGAATCAGTTATTACCCTGCAACGGCCTGGTTCAGAAGCAGTTATTACCCTACAATCACCAGCTTCAGGAACAGTGATTACCCTAGTATCATCAGGTTCAGGAACGGTTGTTACTCTACAATCAACAGGTTCGGGAACAGTCGTTAACCTACAATCACTAGGGTTCTGTTACAGTTATTACCCTGCAACCACCAGTCTCAGGAACAGTTGTTAACCTACAACCACAAGGTTCAGGAACAGTTATTACCCTACAATCACCAGGATGAGTAACAGTATTTACCCTACAATCACCAGGTTCAGGGACAGTTATTACCCTACAATCACCAGGTTCAGGAACAGTTATTACCCTACAATTACCAGGTTGAGGTACATTTATTACCCTACAATCAGCAGGTTCAGGAACAGTTATTACCCTACAATTACCAGGTTCAGGAACAGTTATTACCCTATGATCACCTGGTTCAGAAACAGTTGTTAACCTACAAACACCAGGTTCATGAACAGTTATTACCCTACAATGGCCAGGTTCAGGAACATTTGTTACCCTACAATCACCAGGTTCAGCAACAGTTATTACCCTACAATAATGAGCTTCAGGAAGAGTGATAACCCTACAATCATCAGCTTCAGGAAAAGTTGTTAACCTATAATCACCAGGTTCAGGAACAGTTGTTAACCTACAATCTCCAGGTTCAGGAACAGTTATTACCATAGAACAGCCAGGTTCAGGAACAGTTTTTACCCTACAATCACCAGGTTGAGGGACATTTATTACCGGACATCCACCAGGTTCAGGAACAGTTGTTAACCTACAACTGCCAGGTTCAGGATCAGTTATTACCCTACAATGGCCAGGTTCAGGAACAGTTGTTACCCTACAATCACAAGGTTGAGCAACTGTTATTACCCTACAGTCACCAGGTTCAGGAACAGTTGTTAACCTACTACCACCAGGTTCAGGAACAGTTATTACCCTAAAACTGTCAGGTTATGGATCAGTAATTACCCTACAATGGCCAGGTTCAGAAGCAGTTATTACCCTACAATCACCAGCTTCAGGAACAGTGATTACCCTAGTATCATCAGGTTCAGGAATGGTTGTTACTCTACAATCAACAGGTTCGGGAACAGTCGTTAACCTACAATCACTAGGGTTCTGGTACAGTTATTACCCTGCAACCACCAGTTTCAGGAACAGTTATTACCCTACAATCACCAGGATCAGGAACAGTTATTACCCGACAACCTCCAGGTTCAGGAACATTTCTTAACCTAAAACCACCAGGTTCAGGAACAGATGTTACCCGACAACCTCCAGGTTCAGGAACAGTTTTTACCCTACAATTACCAGGAATAGGAACAGTTATTACCCTATAATCAGCAGGTTTAGGAACAGTTATTACCCTACAATTACAAGGTTCAGGAACAGTTTTTACCCTACAACCACCAGGTTCAGGAATAGTTGTTAACCTACAATCTCCAGGTTCAGGAACAGTTATTACCATAGAACAGCCAGGTTCAGGTACAGTTGTTACCCTACAATCACCTGGTTAAGCAACAGTTATTACTCTACAGTCACCAGGTTCAGGAAATGTTATTATTCTAGAACCACCATGTTCAGGAACAGTTGTTTACCTACAACCGCAAGGTTCAGGAACAGTTATTACTCTTCAATCACCAGGTTCAGGAACAGTTTTTATCCTACAATCACCAGGTTGAGGGATAGTTATTACCCGACAACCACATGGTTAAGGAACAGTTGTTAACCTACAACCACCAGGTTCAGGAACAGTTATTACCCTACGATCACCAGGTTTAGAAACAGTTATTACCCTAGAACAACCAGGTTCATGAACAGATGTTACCCTACAATCACCAGGTTCAGCAACAGTTATTACCCTACAATCACCAGGTTCAGGAACAGTTGTTAACCTACAAATACCAGGTTCAGGAACAGTTATTACCCTAGAACTGCCAGGTTCAGGATCAGTTATTACCCTACAACGGCCAGGTTCAGGAACAGTTGTTACCCTACAACTGCCAGGTTCAGGATCAGTTATTACCCTACAACGGCCAGGTTCAGGAACAGTTGTTACCCTACAATCACCAGGTTCAGGGACAGTTATTACCCAACAACCTCCAGGTTCAGGAACATTTGTTTACCTAAAACCACCAGGTTCAGGAACAGTTATTACCCTACAATTACCAGGTTGAGGTACAGTTATTACCCTACAATCAGCAGGTTCAGGAACAGTTATTACCCTACAATTACCAGGTTGAGGTACAGTTATTACCCTACAAACACCAGGTTCAGGAACAGTTATTACCCTACAATGGCCAGGTTCAGGAACAGTTGTTACCCTACAATCACAAGGGTACAGGGACAGTTATTAGCAGACAACCACCAGGTTCAGGAACAGTTGTTAACGTACAACCATCAGGTTCAGGAATAGTTATTACCCTACAACTGCCAGGTTCAGAATCAGTTATTACCCTGCAACGGCCTGGTTCAGAAGCAGTTATTACCCTACAATCACCAGCTTCAGGAACAGTGATTACCCTAGTATCATCAGGTTCAGGAACGGTTGTTACTCTACAATCAACAGGTTCGGGAACAGTCGTTAACCTACAATCACTAGGGTTCTGTTACAGTTATTACCCTGCAACCACCAGTCTCAGGAACAGTTGTTAACCTACAACCACAAGGCTCAGGAACAGTTATTACCCTACAATTACCAGGAATAGGAACAGTTATTACCCTATAATCAGCAGGTTTAGGAACAGTTATTACCCTACAATTACAAGGTTCAGGAACAGTTTTTACCCTACAACCACCAGGTTCAGGAATAGTTGTTAACCTACAATCTCCAGGTTCAGGAACAGTTATTACCATAGAACAGCCAGGTTCAGGTACAGTTGTTACCCTACAATCACCTGGTTAAGCAACAGTTATTACTCTACAGTCACCAGGTTCAGGAAATGTTATTATTCTAGAACCACCATGTTCAGGAACAGTTGTTTACCTACAACCGCAAGGTTCAGGAACAGTTATTACTCTTCAATCACCAGGTTCAGGAACAGTTTTTATCCTACAATCACCAGGTTGAGGGATAGTTATTACCCGACAACCACATGGTTAAGGAACAGTTGTTAACCTACAACCACCAGGTTCAGGAACAGTTATTACCCTACGATCACCAGGTTTAGAAACAGTTATTACCCTAGAACAACCAGGTTCATGAACAGATGTTACCCTACAATCACCAGGTTCAGCAACAGTTATTACCCTACAATCACCAGGTTCAGGAACAGTTGTTAACCTACAAATACCAGGTTCAGGAACAGTTATTACCCTAGAACTGCCAGGTTCAGGATCAGTTATTACCCTACAACGGCCAGGTTCAGGAACAGTTGTTACCCTACAACCGCCAGGTTCAGGATCAGTTATTACCCTACAACGGCCAGGTTCAGGAACAGTTGTTAGCCTACAATCACCAGGTTCAGGGACAGTTATTACCCTACAATTACAAGGTTGAGGTACAGTTATTACCCTACAATCAGCAGGTTCAGGAACAGTTATTACCCTACAATTACCAGGTTGAGGTACAGTTATTACTCTACAAACACCAGGTTCAGGAAAAGTTGTTAACCTATAATCACCAGGTTCAGGAAAAGTTGTTAACCTATAATCACCAGGTTCAGGAACAGTTTTTACCATAGAACAGCCAGGTTCAGGAACAGTTTTTACCCTACAACTGCCAGGTTCAGGATCAGTTATTACCCTACAACGGCCAGGTTCAGAAACAGTTATTACCCTACAACGGCCAGGTTCAGAAACAGTTATTACCCTACAATCACCAGCTTCAGGAACAGTGATTACCCTACAATCACCAGGTTCAGGAAAAGTTGTTAACCTATAATCACCAGGTTCAGGAACAGTTTTTACCATAGAACAGCCAGGTTCAGGAACAGTTTTTAACCTACAACTGCCAGGTTCAGGATCAGTTATTACCCTACAACGGCCAGGTTCAGGAACAGTTGTTACCCTACAACTGCCAGGTTCAGGATCAGTTATTACCCAACAACCTCCAGGTTCAGGAACATTTGTTTACCTAAAACCACCAGGTTCAGGAACAGTTATTACCCTACAATTACCAGGTTGAGGTACAGTTATTACCCTACAATCAGCAGGTTCAGGAACAGTTATTACCCTACAATTACAAGGTTCAGGATCAGATTTACCCTACAAACACCAGGTTCAGGAACAGTTATTACCCTACAATCACCAGGTTCCGGAACAGTTATTACCCTACAACGGCCCGGTTCAGGAACAGTTGTTACCCTACAATCACAAGGTGCAGCAACAGTTATTACCCTACAATAACGAGCTCCAGGAACATTGATTACCCAACTATCATCAGGTTCAGGAACAGTTGTTACTCTACAAACATCAGGTTCAGCAACAGTTGTTACCCTACAATCACCAGGTTCAGCAACAGTTATTACCCTACAATAACGAGCTTCAGGAACAGTGATTACCCTACAATCATCAGGTTCAGGAAAAGTTGTTAACCTATAATCACCAGGTTCAGGAACAGTTTTTACCATAGAACAGCCAGGTTCAGGAACAGTTTTTACCCTATAATCACCAGGTTGAGGGACATTTATTACCGGACATCCACCAGGCTCAGGAACAGTTGTTAACCTACAATCAACAGGTTCAAGAACAGTTATTACCCTACAACTGCCAGGTTCAGGATCAGTTATTACCCTACAACGGCCAGGTTCAGAAACAGTTATTACCCTACAATCACCAGCTTCAGGAACAGTGATTACCCTACAATCATCAGGTTCAGGGACAGTTGTTACTCTACAATCAACAGGTTCGGGAACAGTCGTTAACCTACAATCACTAGGGTACAGGGACAGTTATTAGCGGACAACCACCAGGTTCAGGAAGTTGCTAACGTACAACCACCAGGTTCAGGAACAGTTGTTAACCTACAACCACCAGGTTCAGGAACAGTTATTACCCTATGATCACCTGGTTCAGAAACAGTTATTACCCTACAACAGCCAGGTTCATGAACAGATGTTACCCTACAATCACCAGGTTCAGCAACAGTTATTACCCTATAATCACCAGGTTCAGGAACAGTTGTTAACCTACAAACACCAGCTTCAGGAACAGTTATTACCCTACAACTGCCAGGTTAAGGATCAGTTATTGCCCTACAATGGCCAGGTTCAGGAACAGTTGTTACCCTACAATCACCAGGTTCAGCAACAGTTATTACCCTACAATAATGAGCTTCAGGAAGAGTGATAACCCTACAATCATCAGCTTCAGGAAAAGTTGTTAACCTATAATCACCAGGTTCAGGAACAGTTGTTAACCTACAATCTCCAGGTTCAGGAACAGTTATTACCATAGAACAGCCAGGTTCAGGAACAGTTTTTACCCTACAATCACCAGGTTGAGGGACATTTATTACCGGCATCCACCAGGTTCAGGAACAGTTGTTAACCTACAACTGCCAGGTTCAGGATCAGTTATTACCCTACAATGGCCAGGTTCAGAAACAGTTATTACCCTACAATCACCAGCTTCAGGAACAGTGATTACCCTACAATCATCAGGTTCAGGGACAGTTGTTACTCTGCAATCAACAGGTTCGGGAACAGTCGTTAACCTGCAATCACTAGGGTACAGGGACAGTTATTAGCAGACAACCACCAGGTTCAGGAACAGTTGTTAACGTACAACCATCAGGTTCAGGAATAGTTATTACCCTACAACTGCCAGGTTCAGAATCAGTTATTACCCTGCAACGGCCTGGTTCAGAAGCAGTTATTACCCTACAATAACGAGCTTCAGGAGCAGTGATTACCCTACAATCATCAGGTTCAGAAACAGTTGTTAACCTATAATCACCAGGTTCAGGAACAGTTTTTACCATAGAACAGCCAGGTTCAGGAACAGTTTTTACCATAGAACAGCCAGGTTCAGGAACAGTTTTTACCCTATAATCACCAGGTTGAGGGACATTTATTACCGGACATCCACCAGGCTCAGGAACAGTTGTTAACCTACAATCAACAGGTTCAAGAACAGTATTTACCCTACAATCACCAGGTTCAGGATCAGTTATTACCCTACAACGGCCAGGTTCAGAAACAGTTATTACCCTACAATCACCAGCTTCAGGAACAGTGATTACCCTACAATCATCAGGTTCAGGGACAGTTGTTACTCTACAATCAACAGGTTCGGGAACAGTCGTTAACCTACAATCACTAGGGTACAGGGACAGTTATTAGCGGACAACCACCAGGTTCAGGAAGTTGCTAACGTACAACCACCAGGTTCAGGAACAGTTGTTAACCTACAACCACCAGGTTCAGGAACAGTTATTACCCTATGATCACCTGGTTCAGAAACAGTTATTACCCTACAACAGCCAGGTTCATGAACAGATGTTACCCTGCAATCACCAGGTTCAGCAACAGTTATTACCCTATAATCACCAGGTTCAGGAACAGTTGTTAACCTACAAACACCAGCTTCAGGAACAGTTATTACCCTACAACTGCCAGGTTCAGGATCAGTTATTGCCCTACAATGGCCAGGTTCAGGAACAGTTGTTACCCTACAATCACCAGGTTCAGCAACAGTTATTACCCTACAATAATGAGCTTCAGGAAGAGTGATAACCCTACAATCATCAGCTTCAGGAAAAGTTGTTAACCTATAATCACCAGGTTCAGGAACAGTTGTTAACCTACAATCTCCAGGTTCAGGAACAGTTATTACCATAGAACAGCCAGGTTCAGGAACAGTTTTTACCCTACAATCACCAGGTTGAGGGACATTTATTACCGGACATCCACCAGGTTCAGGAACAGTTGTTAACCTACAACTGCCAGGTTCAGGATCAGTTATTACCCTACAACGGCCAGGTTCAGAAACAGTTATTACCCTACAATCACCAGCTTCAGGAACAGTGATTACCCTACAATCATCAGGTTCAGGGACAGTTGTTACTCTGCAATCAACAGGTTCGGGAACAGTCGTTAACCTACAATCACTAGGGTACTGGGACAGTTATTAGCAGACAACCACCAGGTTCAGGAACAGTTGTTAACGTACAACCATCAGGTTCAGGAATAGTTATTACCCTACAACTGCCAGGTTCAGAATCAGTTATTACCCTGCAACGGCCTGGTTCAGAAGCAGTTATTACCCTACAATCACCAGCTTCAGGAACAGTGATTACCCTAGCATCATCAGGTTCAGGAATGGTTGTTACTCTACAATCAACAGGTTCGGGAACAGTCGTTAACCTACAATCACTAGGGTTCTGGTACAGTTATTACCCTGCAACCACCAGTTTCAGGAACAGTTATTACCCTACAATCACCAGGATCAGGAACAGTTATTACCCGACAACCTCCAGGTTCAGGAACATTTCTTAACCTAAAACCACCAGGTTCAGGAACAGTTGTTACCCGACAACCTCCAGGTTCAGGAACAGTTTTTACCCTACAATTACCAGGAATAGGAACAGTTATTACCCTATAATCAGCAGGTTTAGGAACAGTTATTACCCTACAATTACAAGGTTCAGGAACAGTTTTTACCTTACAACCACCAGGTTCAGGAATAGTTGTTAACCTACAATCTCCAGGTTCAGGAACAGTTATTACCATAGAACAGCCAGGTTCAGGTACAGTTGTTACCCTACAATCACCTGGTTAAGCAACAGTTATTACTCTACAGTCACCAGGTTCAGGAAATGTTGTTATTCTAGAACCACCATGTTCAGGAACAGTTGTTTACCTACAACCGCAAGGTTCAGGAACAGTTATTACTCTTCAATCACCAGGTTCAGGAACAGTTTTTATCCTACAATCACCAGGTTGAGGGATAGTTATTACCCGACAACCACATGGTTAAGGAACAGTTGTTAACCTACAACCACCAGGTTCAGGAACAGTTATTACCCTACGATCACCAGGTTTAGAAACAGTTATTACCCTAGAACAACCAGGTTCATGAACAGATGTTACCCTACAATCACCAGGTTCAGCAACAGTTATTACCCTACAATCACCAGGTTCAGGAACAGTTGTTAACCTACAAATACCAGGTTCAGGAACAGTTATTACCCTAGAACTGCCAGGTTCAGGATCAGTTATTACCCTACAACGGCCAGGTTCAGGAACAGTTGTTACCCTACAACTGCCAGGTTCAGGATCAGTTATTACCCTACAACGGCCAGGTTCAGGAACAGTTGTTACCCTACAATCACCAGGTTCAGTGACAGTTATTACCCAACAACCTCCAGGTTCAGGAACATTTGTGTACCTAAAACCACCAGGTTCAGGAACAGTTATTACCCTACAATTACCAGGTTGAGGTACAGTTATTACCCTACAATAATGAGCTTCAGGAAGAGTGATAACCCTACAATCATCAGCTTCAGGAAAAGTTGTTAACCTATAATCACCAGGTTCAGGAACAGTTGTTAACCTACAATCTCCAGGTTCAGGAACAGTTATTACCATAGAACAGCCAGGTTCAGGAACAGTTTTTACCCTACAATCACCAGGTTGAGGGACATTTATTACCGGACATCCACCAGGTTCAGGAACAGTTGTTAACCTACAACTGCCAGGTTCAGGATCAGTTATTACCCTACAACGGCCAGGTTCAGAAACAGTTATTACCCTACAATCACCAGCTTCAGGAACAGTGATTACCCTACAATCATCAGGTTCAGGGACAGTTGTTACTCTGCAATCAACAGGTTCGGGAACAGTCGTTAACCTACAATCACTAGGGTACAGGGACAGTTATTAGCAGACAACCACCAGGTTCAGGAACAGTTGTTAACGTACAACCATCAGGTTCAGGAATAGTTATTACCCTACAACTGCCAGGTTCAGAATCAGTTATTACCCTGCAACGGCCTGGTTCAGAAGCAGTTATTACCCTACAATCACCAGCTTCAGGAACAGTGATTACCCTAGTATCATCAGGTTCAGGAACGGTTGTTACTCTACAATCAACAGGTTCGGGAACAGTCGTTAACCTACAATCACTAGGGTTCTGTTACAGTTATTACCCTGCAACCACCAGTCTCAGGAACAGTTGTTAACCTACAACCACAAGGTTCAGGAACAGTTATTACCCTACAATCACCAGGATGAGTAATAGTATTTACCCTACAATCACCAGGTTCAGGGACAGTTATTACCCGACAACCTCCAGATTCAGGAACATTTGTTAACCTAAAACCACCAGGTTCAGGAACAGTTATTACCCTACAATTACCAGGAATAGGAACAGTTATTACCCTATAATCAGCAGGTTTAGGAACAGTTATTACCCTACAATTACAAGGTTCAGGAACAGTTTTTACCCTACAAACACCAGGTTCAGGAATAGTTTTTAACCTACAATCTCCAGGTTCAGGAACAGTTATTACCATAGAACAGCCAGGTTCAGGTACAGTTGTTACCCTACAATCACCTGGTTAAGCAACAGTTATTACTCTACAGTCACCAGGTTCAGGAAATGTTATTATTCTAGAACCACCATGTTCAGGAACAGTTGTTTACCTACAACCGCAAGGTTCAGGAACAGTTATTACTCTTCAATCACCAGGTTCAGGAACAGTTTTTATCCTACAATCACCAGGTTGAGGGATAGTTATTACCCGACAACCACATGGTTAAGGAACAGTTGTTAACCTACAACCACCAGGTTCAGGAACAGTTATTACCCTACGATCACCAGGTTTAGAAACAGTTATTACCCTAGAACAACCAGGTTCATGAACAGATGTTACCCTACAATCACCAGGTTCAGCAACAGTTATTACCCTACAATCACCAGGTTCAGGAACAGTTGTTAACCTACAAATACCAGGTTCAGGAACAGTTATTACCCTAGAACTGCCAGGTTCAGGATCAGTTATTACCCTACAACGGCCAGGTTCAGGAACAGTTGTTACCCTACAACTGCCAGGTTCAGGATCAGTTATTACCCTACAACGGCCAGGTTCAGGAACAGTTGTTACCCTACAATCACCAGGTTCAGGGACAGTTATTACCCAACAACCTCCAGGTTCAGGAACATTTGTGTACCTAAAACCACCAGGTTCAGGAACAGTTATTACCCTACAATTACCAGGTTGAGGTACATTTATTACCCTACAATCAGCAGGTTCAGGAACAGTTATTACCCTACAATTACCAGGTTCAGGAACAGTTATTACCCTATGATCACCTGGTTCAGAAACAGTTGTTAACCTACAAACACCAGGTTCATGAACAGTTATTACCCTACAATGGCCAGGTTCAGGAACATTTGTTACCCTACAATCACCAGGTTCAGCAACAGTTATTACCCTACAATAATGAGCTTCAGGAAGAGTGATAACCCTACAATCATCAGCTTCAGGAAAAGTTGTTAACCTATAATCACCAGGTTCAGGAACAGTTGTTAACCTACAATCTCCAGGTTCAGGAACAGTTATTACCATAGAACAGCCAGGTTCAGGAACAGTTTTTACCCTACAATCACCAGGTTGAGGGACATTTATTACCGGACATCCACCAGGTTCAGGAACAGTTGTTAACCTACAACTGCCAGGTTCAGGATCAGTTATTACCCTACAATGGCCAGGTTCAGGAACAGTTGTTACCCTACAATCACAAGGTTGAGCAACTGTTATTACCCTACAGTCACCAGGTTCAGGAACAGTTGTTAACCTACTACCACCAGGTTCAGGAACAGTTATTACCCTAAAACTGTCAGGTTATGGATCAGTAATTACCCTACAATGGCCAGGTTCAGAAGCAGTTATTACCCTACAATCACCAGCTTCAGGAACAGTGATTACCCTAGTATCATCAGGTTCAGGAATGGTTGTTACTCTACAATCAACAGGTTCGGGAACAGTCGTTAACCTACAATCACTAGGGTTCTGGTACAGTTATTACCCTGCAACCACCAGTTTCAGGAACAGTTATTACCCTACAATCACCAGGATCAGGAACAGTTATTACCCGACAACCTCCAGGTTCAGGAACATTTCTTAACCTAAAACCACCAGGTTCAGGAACAGATGTTACCCGACAACCTCCAGGTTCAGGAACAGTTTTTACCCTACAATTACCAGGAATAGGAACAGTTATTACCCTATAATCAGCAGGTTTAGGAACAGTTATTACCCTACAATTACAAGGTTCAGGAACAGTTTTTACCTTACAACCACCAGGTTCAGGAATAGTTGTTAACCTACAATCTCCAGGTTCAGGAACAGTTATTACCATAGAACAGCCAGGTTCAGGTACAGTTGTTACCCTACAATCACCTGGTTAAGCAACAGTTATTACTCTACAGTCACCAGGTTCAGGAAATGTTGTTATTCTAGAACCACCATGTTCAGGAACAGTTGTTTACCTACAACCGCAAGGTTCAGGAACAGTTATTACTCTTCAATCACCAGGTTCAGGAACAGTTTTTATCCTACAATCACCAGGTTGAGGGATAGTTATTACCCGACAACCACATGGTTAAGGAACAGTTGTTAACCTACAACCACCAGGTTCAGGAACAGTTATTACCCTACGATCACCAGGTTTAGAAACAGTTATTACCCTAGAACAACCAGGTTCATGAACAGATGTTACCCTACAATCACCAGGTTCAGCAACAGTTATTACCCTACAATCACCAGGTTCAGGAACAGTTGTTAACCTACAAATACCAGGTTCAGGAACAGTTATTACCCTAGAACTGCCAGGTTCAGGATCAGTTATTACCCTACAACGGCCAGGTTCAGGAACAGTTGTTACCCTACAACTGCCAGGTTCAGGATCAGTTATTACCCTACAACGGCCAGGTTCAGGAACAGTTGTTACCCTACAATCACCAGGTTCAGTGACAGTTATTACCCAACAACCTCCAGGTTCAGGAACATTTGTGTACCTAAAACCACCAGGTTCAGGAACAGTTATTACCCTACAATTACCAGGTTGAGGTACAGTTATTACCCTACAATAATGAGCTTCAGGAAGAGTGATAACCCTACAATCATCAGCTTCAGGAAAAGTTGTTAACCTATAATCACCAGGTTCAGGAACAGTTGTTAACCTACAATCTCCAGGTTCAGGAACAGTTATTACCATAGAACAGCCAGGTTCAGGAACAGTTTTTACCCTACAATCACCAGGTTGAGGGACATTTATTACCGGACATCCACCAGGTTCAGGAACAGTTGTTAACCTACAACTGCCAGGTTCAGGATCAGTTATTACCCTACAACGGCCAGGTTCAGAAACAGTTATTACCCTACAATCACCAGCTTCAGGAACAGTGATTACCCTACAATCATCAGGTTCAGGGACAGTTGTTACTCTGCAATCAACAGGTTCGGGAACAGTCGTTAACCTACAATCACTAGGGTACAGGGACAGTTATTAGCAGACAACCACCAGGTTCAGGAACAGTTGTTAACGTACAACCATCAGGTTCAGGAATAGTTATTACCCTACAACTGCCAGGTTCAGAATCAGTTATTACCCTGCAACGGCCTGGTTCAGAAGCAGTTATTACCCTACAATCACCAGCTTCAGGAACAGTGATTACCCTAGTATCATCAGGTTCAGGAACGGTTGTTACTCTACAATCAACAGGTTCGGGAACAGTCGTTAACCTACAATCACTAGGGTTCTGTTACAGTTATTACCCTGCAACCACCAGTCTCAGGAACAGTTGTTAACCTACAACCACAAGGTTCAGGAACAGTTATTACCCTACAATCACCAGGATGAGTAATAGTATTTACCCTACAATCACCAGGTTCAGGGACAGTTATTACCCGACAACCTCCAGATTCAGGAACATTTGTTAACCTAAAACCACCAGGTTCAGGAACAGTTATTACCCTACAATTACCAGGAATAGGAACAGTTATTACCCTATAATCAGCAGGTTTAGGAACAGTTATTACCCTACAATTACAAGGTTCAGGAACAGTTTTTACCCTACAAACACCAGGTTCAGGAATAGTTTTTAACCTACAATCTCCAGGTTCAGGAACAGTTATTACCATAGAACAGCCAGGTTCAGGTACAGTTGTTACCCTACAATCACCTGGTTAAGCAACAGTTATTACTCTACAGTCACCAGGTTCAGGAAATGTTATTATTCTAGAACCACCATGTTCAGGAACAGTTGTTTACCTACAACCGCAAGGTTCAGGAACAGTTATTACTCTTCAATCACCAGGTTCAGGAACAGTTTTTATCCTACAATCACCAGGTTGAGGGATAGTTATTACCCGACAACCACATGGTTAAGGAACAGTTGTTAACCTACAACCACCAGGTTCAGGAACAGTTATTACCCTACGATCACCAGGTTTAGAAACAGTTATTACCCTAGAACAACCAGGTTCATGAACAGATGTTACCCTACAATCACCAGGTTCAGCAACAGTTATTACCCTACAATCACCAGGTTCAGGAACAGTTGTTAACCTACAAATACCAGGTTCAGGAACAGTTATTACCCTAGAACTGCCAGGTTCAGGATCAGTTATTACCCTACAACGGCCAGGTTCAGGAACAGTTGTTACCCTACAACTGCCAGGTTCAGGATCAGTTATTACCCTACAACGGCCAGGTTCAGGAACAGTTGTTACCCTACAATCACCAGGTTCAGGGACAGTTATTACCCAACAACCTCCAGGTTCAGGAACATTTGTGTACCTAAAACCACCAGGTTCAGGAACAGTTATTACCCTACAATTACCAGGTTGAGGTACATTTATTACCCTACAATCAGCAGGTTCAGGAACAGTTATTACCCTACAATTACCAGGTTCAGGAACAGTTATTACCCTATGATCACCTGGTTCAGAAACAGTTGTTAACCTACAAACACCAGGTTCATGAACAGTTATTACCCTACAATGGCCAGGTTCAGGAACATTTGTTACCCTACAATCACCAGGTTCAGCAACAGTTATTACCCTACAATAATGAGCTTCAGGAAGAGTGATAACCCTACAATCATCAGCTTCAGGAAAAGTTGTTAACCTATAATCACCAGGTTCAGGAACAGTTGTTAACCTACAATCTCCAGGTTCAGGAACAGTTATTACCATAGAACAGCCAGGTTCAGGAACAGTTTTTACCCTACAATCACCAGGTTGAGGGACATTTATTACCGGACATCCACCAGGTTCAGGAACAGTTGTTAACCTACAACTGCCAGGTTCAGGATCAGTTATTACCCTACAATGGCCAGGTTCAGGAACAGTTGTTACCCTACAATCACAAGGTTGAGCAACTGTTATTACCCTACAGTCACCAGGTTCAGGAACAGTTGTTAACCTACTACCACCAGGTTCAGGAACAGTTATTACCCTAAAACTGTCAGGTTATGGATCAGTAATTACCCTACAATGGCCAGGTTCAGAAGCAGTTATTACCCTACAATCACCAGCTTCAGGAACAGTGATTACCCTAGTATCATCAGGTTCAGGAATGGTTGTTACTCTACAATCAACAGGTTCGGGAACAGTCGTTAACCTACAATCACTAGGGTTCTGGTACAGTTATTACCCTGCAACCACCAGTTTCAGGAACAGTTATTACCCTACAATCACCAGGATCAGGAACAGTTATTACCCGACAACCTCCAGGTTCAGGAACATTTCTTAACCTAAAACCACCAGGTTCAGGAACAGATGTTACCCGACAACCTCCAGGTTCAGGAACAGTTTTTACCCTACAATTACCAGGAATAGGAACAGTTATTACCCTATAATCAGCAGGTTTAGGAACAGTTATTACCCTACAATTACAAGGTTCAGGAACAGTTTTTACCCTACAACCACCAGGTTCAGGAATAGTTGTTAACCTACAATCTCCAGGTTCAGGAACAGTTATTACCATAGAACAGCCAGGTTCAGGTACAGTTGTTACCCTACAATCACCTGGTTAAGCAACAGTTATTACTCTACAGTCACCAGGTTCAGGAAATGTTATTATTCTAGAACCACCATGTTCAGGAACAGTTGTTTACCTACAACCGCAAGGTTCAGGAACAGTTATTACTCTTCAATCACCAGGTTCAGGAACAGTTTTTATCCTACAATCACCAGGTTGAGGGATAGTTATTACCCGACAACCACATGGTTAAGGAACAGTTGTTAACCTACAACCACCAGGTTCAGGAACAGTTATTACCCTACGATCACCAGGTTTAGAAACAGTTATTACCCTAGAACAACCAGGTTCATGAACAGATGTTACCCTACAATCACCAGGTTCAGCAACAGTTATTACCCTACAATCACCAGGTTCAGGAACAGTTGTTAACCTACAAATACCAGGTTCAGGAACAGTTATTACCCTAGAACTGCCAGGTTCAGGATCAGTTATTACCCTACAACGGCCAGGTTCAGGAACAGTTGTTACCCTACAACTGCCAGGTTCAGGATCAGTTATTACCCTACAACGGCCAGGTTCAGGAACAGTTGTTACCCTACAATCACCAGGTTCAGGGACAGTTATTACCCAACAACCTCCAGGTTCAGGAACATTTGTGTACCTAAAACCACCAGGTTCAGGAACAGTTATTACCCTACAATTACCAGGTTGAGGTACATTTATTACCCTACAATCAGCAGGTTCAGGAACAGTTATTACCCTACAATTACCAGGTTCAGGAACAGTTATTACCCTATGATCACCTGGTTCAGAAACAGTTGTTAACCTACAAACACCAGGTTCATGAACAGTTATTACCCTACAATGGCCAGGTTCAGGAACATTTGTTACCCTACAATCACCAGGTTCAGCAACAGTTATTACCCTACAATAATGAGCTTCAGGAAGAGTGATAACCCTACAATCATCAGCTTCAGGAAAAGTTGTTAACCTATAATCACCAGGTTCAGGAACAGTTGTTAACCTACAATCTCCAGGTTCAGGAACAGTTATTACCATAGAACAGCCAGGTTCAGGAACAGTTTTTACCCTACAATCACCAGGTTGAGGGACATTTATTACCGGACATCCACCAGGTTCAGGAACAGTTGTTAACCTACAACTGCCAGGTTCAGGATCAGTTATTACCCTACAATGGCCAGGTTCAGGAACAGTTGTTACCCTACAATCACAAGGTTGAGCAACTGTTATTACCCTACAGTCACCAGGTTCAGGAACAGTTGTTAACCTACTACCACCAGGTTCAGGAACAGTTATTACCCTAAAACTGTCAGGTTATGGATCAGTAATTACCCTACAATGGCCAGGTTCAGAAGCAGTTATTACCCTACAATCACCAGCTTCAGGAACAGTGATTACCCTAGTATCATCAGGTTCAGGAATGGTTGTTACTCTACAATCAACAGGTTCGGGAACAGTCGTTAACCTACAATCACTAGGGTTCTGGTACAGTTATTACCCTGCAACCACCAGTTTCAGGAACAGTTATTACCCTACAATCACCAGGATCAGGAACAGTTATTACCCGACAACCTCCAGGTTCAGGAACATTTCTTAACCTAAAACCACCAGGTTCAGGAACAGTTGTTACCCGACAACCTCCAGGTTCAGGAACAGTTTTTACCCTACAATTACCAGGAATAGGAACAGTTATTACCCTATAATCAGCAGGTTTAGGAACAGTTATTACCCTACAATTACAAGGTTCAGGAACAGTTTTTACCCTACAACCACCAGGTTCAGGAATAGTTGTTAACCTACAATCTCCAGGTTCAGGAACAGTTATTACCATAGAACAGCCAGGTTCAGGTACAGTTGTTACCCTACAATCACCTGGTTAAGCAACAGTTATTACTCTACAGTCACCAGGTTCAGGAAATGTTATTATTCTAGAACCACCATGTTCAGGAACAGTTGTTTACCTACAACCGCAAGGTTCAGGAACAGTTATAACTCTTCAATCACCAGGTTCAGGAACAGTTTTTATCCTACAATCACCAGGTTGAGGGATAGTTATTACCCGACAACCACATGGTTAAGGAACAGTTGTTAACCTACAACCACCAGGTTCAGGAACAGTTATTACCCTACGATCACCAGGTTTAGAAACAGTTATTACCCTAGAACAACCAGGTTCATGAACAGATGTTACCCTACAATCACCAGGTTCAGCAACAGTTATTACCCTACAATCACCAGGTTCAGGAACAGTTGTTAACCTTCAAATAACAGGTTCAGGAACAGTTATTACCCTATAACTGCCAGGTTCAGGATCAGTTATTACCCTACAACGGCCAGGTTCAGGAACAGTTGTTACCCTACAACTGCCAGGTTCAGGATCAGTTATTACCCTACAACGGCCAGGTTCAGGAACAGTTGTTACCCTACAATCACCAGGTTCAGGGACAGTTATTACCCAACAACCTCCAGGTTCAGGAACATTTGTGTACCTAAAACCACCAGGTTCAGGAACAGTTATTACCCTACAATTACCAGGTTGAGGTACAGTTATTACCCTACAATAATGAGCTTCAGGAAGAGTGATAACCCTACAATCATCAGCTTCAGGAAAAGTTGTTAACCTATAATCACCAGGTTCAGGAACAGTTGTTAACCTACAATCTCCAGGTTCAGGAACAGTTATTACCATAGAACAGCCAGGTTCAGGAACAGTTTTTACCCTACAATCACCAGGTTGAGGGACATTTATTACCGGACATCCACCAGGTTCAGGAACAGTTGTTAACCTACAACTGCCAGGTTCAGGAAAAGTTATTACCGCACAGTCACCAGTTTCAGGAACAGTTATTACCCTACAATAACCAGGTTCAGGAACAGTTATAAGCCGAGAACCACCAGGTTCAGGAACAGTTATTACCCTGCAATCACCAGGTTCAATAACAATTATTACCCTACAATCACCAGGTTCAGGAACAGTTGATACCCTACAATCACCAGTTTCAGGAACAGTTATTACCCTTCAGTCTCCGTGTTCAGGAATAGCTATTACCCTACAATGACCAGGTTCAGGAACAGTTATAAGCCGAGAACCGCCAGGTTCAGGAACAATTATTACCCTGCAATCACCAGGTTCAATAACAATTATTACCCTACAATCACCAGGTTCAGGAACAGTTGATACCCTACAATCACCAGTTTCAGGAACAGTTATTACCCTACAGTCACCAGGTTCAGGAACAGTTATTATCCTAAAATGACCAGGTTCAGGAAAGGTTATTACCCTACAACCACCAGGTTCAGGAACAGTTATTACCCTACAGTCACCAGATTCAGCATCAGTAATTACCCTACAATCACCAGGTTCAGGAACTGCTATTACGCCACGATCACCAGGTGCAGGAACAGTTGTTACACTGCAATCACCAGGTTCAGGAACAGTTATAACCCTACAATCACCAGGTTCAGGAACAATAATTACCGTACTATTACCAGGTTCAGGAACAGTTATTACCCTACTATCACCAGGTTCAGGAACAGTTGATACCATATAATTACCACGTTCAGGAACAGTTATTACCCCAGAATCACTAGGTTCAGGTACAGTTATTACGCTACAATCACCAAGGTCAGGAACAGTTATTACACTACAATTGACAGGTTCAGGAACAGTTATGACACTACAATCACCAGTTTCAGTTTCAATTATTACCCGACAATGACCAGGTTCAGGAACAGTTGTTACCCTGCTATCACCAGGTTCAGGAACAGTTGATACCATATAATTACAACGTTCAGGAAAAGTTATTACCCTACAATCACCAGGTTCAGGAACAGCTATTACCCTACAATCTCCAGGTTCAGGTACAGTTATAACGATACAAACATCAAGATCAGCGACTTTTATTACCCTACAATTACCACGTTCAGGAACAGTTATTACCATACAACCACCAGGATCCGGATAAGTTATAACCCTATAATCACCAGGTTCAGGAACAGTTGTTACCCTACAATTAACAGGTTCAGGAACAGTAATTACCCTACAACAAACAGGTTCAGGAACAGTTATGAGCCGAGAACTGCCAGGTTCAGGATCAGTTATTGCCCTACAATGGCCAGGTTCAGGAACAGTTGTTACCCTACAATCACCAGGTTCAGCAACAGTTATTACCCTACAATAATGAGCTTCAGGAAGAGTGATAACCCTACAATCATCAGCTTCAGGAAAAGTTGTTAACCTATAATCACCAGGTTCAGGAACAGTTGTTAACCTACAATCTCCAGGTTCAGGAACAGTTATTACCATAGAACAGCCAGGTTCAGGAACAGTTTTTACCCTACAATCACCAGGTTGAGGGACATTTATTACCGGACATCCACCAGGTTCAGGAACAGTTGTTAACCTACAACTGCCAGGTTCAGGATCAGTTATTACCCTACAATGGCCAGGTTCAGGAACAGTTGTTACCCTACAATCACAAGGTTGAGCAACTGTTATTACCCTACAGTCACCAGGTTCAGGAACAGTTGTTAACCTACTACCACCAGGTTCAGGAACAGTTATTACCCTAAAACTGTCAGGTTATGGATCAGTAATTACCCTACAATGGCCAGGTTCAGAAGCAGTTATTACCCTACAATCACCAGCTTCAGGAACAGTGATTACCCTAGTATCATCAGGTTCAGGAATGGTTGTTACTCTACAATCAACAGGTTCGGGAACAGTCGTTAACCTACAATCACTAGGGTTCTGGTACAGTTATTACCCTGCAACCACCAGTTTCAGGAACAGTTATTACCCTACAATCACCAGGATCAGGAACAGTTATTACCCGACAACCTCCAGGTTCAGGAACATTTCTTAACCTAAAACCACCAGGTTCAGGAACAGATGTTACCCGACAACCTCCAGGTTCAGGAACAGTTTTTACCCTACAATTACCAGGAATAGGAACAGTTATTACCCTATAATCAGCAGGTTTAGGAACAGTTATTACCCTACAATTACAAGGTTCAGGAACAGTTTTTACCCTACAACCACCAGGTTCAGGAATAGTTGTTAACCTACAATCTCCAGGTTCAGGAACAGTTATTACCATAGAACAGCCAGGTTCAGGTACAGTTGTTACCCTACAATCACCTGGTTAAGCAACAGTTATTACTCTACAGTCACCAGGTTCAGGAAATGTTATTATTCTAGAACCACCATGTTCAGGAACAGTTGTTTACCTACAACCGCAAGGTTCAGGAACAGTTATTACTCTTCAATCACCAGGTTCAGGAACAGTTTTTATCCTACAATCACCAGGTTGAGGGATAGTTATTACCCGACAACCACATGGTTAAGGAACAGTTGTTAACCTACAACCACCAGGTTCAGGAACAGTTATTACCCTACGATCACCAGGTTTAGAAACAGTTATTACCCTAGAACAACCAGGTTCATGAACAGATGTTACCCTACAATCACCAGGTTCAGCAACAGTTATTACCCTACAATCACCAGGTTCAGGAACAGTTGTTAACCTACAAATACCAGGTTCAGGAACAGTTATTACCCTAGAACTGCCAGGTTCAGGATCAGTTATTACCCTACAACGGCCAGGTTCAGGAACAGTTGTTACCCTACAACTGCCAGGTTCAGGATCAGTTATTACCCTACAACGGCCAGGTTCAGGAACAGTTGTTACCCTACAATCACCAGGTTCAGGGACAGTTATTACCCAATAACCTCCAGGTTCAGGAACATTTGTGTACCTAAAACCACCAGGTTCAGGAACAGTTATTACCCTACAATTACCAGGTTGAGGTACATTTATTACCCTACAATCAGCAGGTTCAGGAACAGTTATTACCCTACAATTACCAGGTTCAGGAACAGTTATTACCCTATGATCACCTGGTTCAGAAACAGTTGTTAACCTACAAACACCAGGTTCATGAACAGTTATTACCCTACAATGGCCAGGTTCAGGAACATTTGTTACCCTACAATCACCAGGTTCAGCAACAGTTATTACCCTACAATAATGAGCTTCAGGAAGAGTGATAACCCTACAATCATCAGCTTCAGGAAAAGTTGTTAACCTATAATCACCAGGTTCAGGAACAGTTGTTAACCTACAATCTCCAGGTTCAGGAACAGTTATTACCATAGAACAGCCAGGTTCAGGAACAGTTTTTACCCTACAATCACCAGGTTGAGGGACATTTATTACCGGACATCCACCAGGTTCAGGAACAGTTGTTAACCTACAACTGCCAGGTTCAGGATCAGTTATTACCCTACAATGGCCAGGTTCAGGAACAGTTGTTACCCTACAATCACAAGGTTGAGCAACTGTTATTACCCTACAGTCACCAGGTTCAGGAACAGTTGTTAACCTACTACCACCAGGTTCAGGAACAGTTATTACCCTAAAACTGTC
This sequence comes from Hypanus sabinus, assembly GCF_030144855.1. Classification (NCBI taxonomy): domain Eukaryota; kingdom Metazoa; phylum Chordata; class Chondrichthyes; order Myliobatiformes; family Dasyatidae; genus Hypanus; species Hypanus sabinus. The sequence continues at coordinate 88,025,526 of NC_082709.1, read as the reverse complement.
AGGTTATGGATCAGTAATTACCCTACAATGGCCAGGTTCAGAAGCAGTTATTACCCTACAATCACCAGCTTCAGGAACAGTGATTACCCTAGTATCATCAGGTTCAGGAATGGTTGTTACTCTACAATCAACAGGTTCGGGAACAGTCGTTAACCTACAATCACTAGGGTTCTGGTACAGTTATTACCCTGCAACCACCAGTTTCAGGAACAGTTATTACCCTACAATCACCAGGATCAGGAACAGTTATTACCCGACAACCTCCAGGTTCAGGAACAGTTTTTACCCTACAATTACCAGGAATAGGAACAGTTATTACCCTATAATCAGCAGGTTTAGGAACAGTTATTACCCTACAATTACAAGGTTCAGGAACAGTTTTTACCCTACAACCACCAGGTTCAGGAATAGTTGTTAACCTACAATCTCCAGGTTCAGGAACAGTTATTACCATAGAACAGCCAGGTTCAGGTACAGTTGTTACCCTACAATCACCTGGTTAAGCAACAGTTATTACTCTACAGTCACCAGGTTCAGGAAATGTTATTATTCTAGAACCACCATGTTCAGGAACAGTTGTTTACCTACAACCGCAAGGTTCAGGAACAGTTATAACTCTTCAATCACCAGGTTCAGGAACAGTTTTTATCCTACAATCACCAGGTTGAGGGATAGTTATTACCCGACAACCACATGGTTAAGGAACAGTTGTTAACCTACAACCACCAGGTTCAGGAACAGTTATTACCCTACGATCACCAGGTTTAGAAACAGTTATTACCCTAGAACAACCAGGTTCATGAACAGATGTTACCCTACAATCACCAGGTTCAGCAACAGTTATTACCCTACAATCACCAGGTTCAGGAACAGTTGTTAACCTACAAATAACAGGTTCAGGAACAGTTATTACCCTATAACTGCCAGGTTCAGGATCAGTTATTACCCTACAACGGCCAGGTTCAGGAACAGTTGTTACCCTACAACTGCCAGGTTCAGGATCAGTTATTACCCTACAACGGCCAGGTTCAGGAACAGTTGTTACCCTACAATCACCAGGTTCAGGGACAGTTATTACCCAACAACCTCCAGGTTCAGGAACATTTGTGTACCTAAAACCACCAGGTTCAGGAACAGTTATTACCCTACAATTACCAGGTTGAGGTACAGTTATTACCCTACAATAATGAGCTTCAGGAAGAGTGATAACCCTACAATCATCAGCTTCAGGAAAAGTTGTTAACCTATAATCACCAGGTTCAGGAACAGTTGTTAACCTACAATCTCCAGGTTCAGGAACAGTTATTACCATAGAACAGCCAGGTTCAGGAACAGTTTTTACCCTACAATCACCAGGTTGAGGGACATTTATTACCGGACATCCACCAGGTTCAGGAACAGTTGTTAACCTACAACTGCCAGGTTCAGGAACAGTTATTACCGCACAGTCACCAGTTTCAGGAACAGTTATTACCCTACAATAACCAGGTTCAGGAACAGTTATAAGCCGAGAACCACCAGGTTCAGGAACAGTTATTACCCTGCAATCACCAGGTTCAATAACAATTATTACCCTACAATCACCAGGTTCAGGAACAGTTGATACCCTACAATCACCAGTTTCAGGAACAGTTATTACCCTTCAGTCTCCGTGTTCAGGAATAGCTATTACCCTACAATGACCAGGTTCAGGAACAGTTATAAGCCAAGAACCGCCAGGTTCAGGAACAATTATTACCCTGCAATCACCAGGTTCAATAACAATTATTACCCTACAATCACCAGGTTCAGGAACAGTTGATACCCTACAATCACCAGTTTCAGGAACAGTTATTACCCTACAGTCACCAGGTTCAGGAACAGTTATTATCCTAAAATGACCAGGTTCAGGAAAGGTTATTACCCTACAACCACCAGGTTCAGGAACAGTTATTACCCTACAGTCACCAGATTCAGCATCAGTAATTACCCTACAATCACCAGGTTCAGGAACTGCTATTACGCCACGATCACCAGGTGCAGGAACAGTTGTTACACTGCAATCACCAGGTTCAGGAACAGTTATAACCCTACAATCACCAGGTTCAGGAACAATATTTACCGTACTATTACCAGGTTCAGGAACAGTTATTACCCTACTATCACCAGGTTCAGGAACAGTTGATACCATATAATTACCACGTTCAGGAACAGTTATTACCCCAGAATCACTAGGTTCAGGTACAGTTATTACGCTACAATCACCAAGGTCAGGAACAGTTATTACACTACAATTGACAGGTTCAGGAACAGTTATGACACTACAATCACCAGTTTCAGTTTCAATTATTACCCGACAATGACCAGGTTCAGGAACAGTTGTTACCCTGCTATCACCAGGTTCAGGAACAGTTGATACCATATAATTACAACGTTCAGGAAAAGTTATTACCCTACAATCACCAGGTTCAGGAACAGCTATTACCCTACAATCTCCAGGTTCAGGTACAGTTATAACGATACAAACATCAAGATCAGCGACTTTTATTACCCTACAATTACCACGTTCAGGAACAGTTATTACCATACAACCACCAGGATCAGGATAAGTTATAACCCTATAATCACCAGGTTCAGGAACAGTTGTTACCCTACAATTAACAGGTTCAGGAACAGTAATTACCCTACAACAAACAGGTTCAGGAACAGTTATGAGCCGAGAACTGCCAGGTTCAGGAACAGTTATTACCCTGCAATCACCAGGTTCAATAACAATTATTACCCTACAATCACCAGGTTCAGGAACAGATGATACCCTACAATCACCAGTTTCAGGAACAGTTATTACCCTACAGTCAACAGTTTCAGGAAAAGTTATTACCCTACAATAACCAGGTTCAGGAACAGTTATAAGCCGAGAACCACCAGGTTCAGGAACAGTTATTACCCTGCAATCACCAGGTTCAATAACAATTATTACCCTACAATCACCAGGTTCAGGAACAGTTGATACCCTACAATCACCAGTTTCAGGAACAGTTATTACCCTTCAGTCTCCGGTTTCAGGAATAGTTATTACCCTACAATGACCAGGTTCAGGAACAGTTATAAGCCGAGAACGGCCAGGTTCAGGAACAATTATTACCCTGCAATCACCAGGTTCAGGAACAGTTGATACCCTACAATCACCAGTTTCAGGAACAGTTATTACCCTACAGTCACCAGGTTCAGGAACAGTTATTATCCTAAAATGACCAGGTTCAGGAACAGTTATTACCCTACAACCACCAGGTTCAGGAACAGTTATTACCCTACAGTCACCAGATTCAGCATCAGTTATTACCCTACAATCACCAGTTTCAGGAACTGCTATTACCCTACAGTCACCAGATTCAGCATCAGTTATTACCCTACAATCACCAGGTTCAGGAACTGCTATTACGCCAAGATCACCAGGTGCAGGAACAGTTGTTACACTGCAATCACCAGGTTCAGGAACAGTTATAACCCTACAATCACCAGGTTCAGGAACAATAATTACCATACTATTACCAGGTTCAGGAACAGTTATTACCCTACTATCACCAGGTTCAGGAACAGTTGATACCATATAATTACCACGTTCAGGAACAGTTATTACCCCAGAATCACGAGGTTCAGGTACAGTTATTACGCTACAATCACCAAGGTCAGGAACAGTTATTACACTACAATTGACAGGTTCAGGAACAGTTATGACACTACAATCACCAGTTTCAGTTTCAATTATTACCCGACAATTACCAGGTTCAGGAACAGTTGTTACCCTGCTATCACCAGGTTCAGGAACAGTTGATACCATATAATTACGACGTTCAGGAAAAGTTATTACCCTACAATCACCAGGTTCAGGAACAGCTATTACCCTACAATCTCCAGGTTCAGGTACAGTTATAACGATACAAACATCAAGTTCAGCGACTTTTATTACCCTACAATTACCACGTTCAGGAACAGTTATTACCATACAACCACCAGGATCAGGATAAGTTATAACCCTATAATCACCAGGTTCAGGAACAGTTATAACCCTACAATCACCAGGTTCAGGAACAATAATTACCGTACTATTACCAGGTTCAGGAACAGTTATTACCCTACTATCACCAGGTTCAGGAACAGTTGATACCATATAATTACCACGTTCAGGAACAGTTATTACCCCAGAATCACTAGGTTCAGGTACAGTTATTACGCTACAATCACCAAGGTCAGGAACAGTTATTACACTACAATTGACAGGTTCAGGAACAGTTATGACACTACAATCACCAGTTTCAGTTTCAATTATTACCCGACAATTACCAGGTTCAGGAAGAGTTATTACCCTGCTATCACCAGGTTCAGGAACAGTTGATACCATATAATTACCACGTTCAGGAAAAGTTATTACCCTACAACCACCAGGTTCAGGAACAGTTATTATGCTACAGTCACCAGGTTCAGCATCAGTTATTACCCTACAATCACCAGGTTCAGGGACAGTTGTTACCCTTCAATTAACAGGTTCCGGAACAGTTTTTACCCCAGAATTACCAGCTTCAGGAACAGTTATTACCCTACTATCACCAGTTTCAGGAACAGTTATTACCCTACAATCACCAGGTTCAGGAACAATTATTATCCTACAATTACCAGCTTCAGGAACAGTTATTACCCTACCATCACCAGGATCAGGAACAATAATTGCCGTACTATTACCAGGTTCAGGAACAGTTATTACCCTGCTATCACCAGGTTCAGGAACAGTTGATACCATAAAATTACCACGTTCAGGAACAGTTATTACCCAGAATCACCAGGTTCAGGTACAGTTATTATGATACAATCACCAAGGTAAGGAACATTTATTACACTACAATCGGCAGGTTCAGGAACAGTTATGACACCACAATCACCAGTTTCAGTTCCAATTATTAGCCGACAATTACCAGGTTCAGGAACAGTTATTACCCTACTATCACAAGGTTCAGGAACAGTTGTTACTCCACAATCACCAGTTCACGTACAGTTGTTAAACTACAATAACCAGTTCAGGTACAGTTGTTAACCTACAATCACCAGGTTCAGGAAAAGTTGTTACCCTAGAATCACCAGGTGCAGGAACAGTTATTATGCTGCAACCGCCAGATTCATGAACATTTATTATCCTACAATCACCAGGATCAGGAACAGTTGTTACCCTGCTATCACCAGGTTCAGGAACAGTTGATACCGTATAATTACCACGTTCAGGAACAGTTATTACCCTACAACCACCAGGTTCAGGAACAGTTATTATGCTACAGTCACCAGGTTCAGCATCTGTTATTACCCTACAATCACCAGGTTCAGGGACAGGTGTTACGCTTCAATTAACAGGTTCCGGAACAGTTATTACCCCAGAATAACCAGCTTCAGCAAAGAGTTATTACCCTACTATCACCAGTTTCATGAACAGTTATTACCCTACAATCACCAGGTTCAGGAACAATTATTATCCTACAATTACCAGGTTCAGGAACGGATATTACCCTACCATCACCAGGATCAGGAACAATAATTGCCGTACAATTACCAGGTTCAGGAACAGTTATTACCCTACAATCTCCAGGTTCAGGTACAGATATAACGATACAATCATCAAGTTCAGCGACTGTTATTACCGTACAATTACCACGTTCAGGAACAGTTATTACCATACAACCACCAGGATCAGGATAAGTTATTACCCTACAATCACCAGGTTCAGGAACAATTGTTACCCTACAATTAAAAGGTTCAGGAACAGTTATTACCCTACAATCCCCAGTTTCAGGAACAGTTATTACCCTACAGTCACCAGGTTCAGGAACAGTTATTATCCTAAAATGACCAGGTTCAGGAACCGTTATTACCCTGCAACCACCAGGTTCAGGAACAGTTATTACCCATCAGTCACCAGATTCAGCATCAGTTATTACCCTACAATCACCAGGATCAGGGACAGTTGTTACCCTACAGTCACCAGATTCAGCATCAGTTATTACCCTACAATCACCAGGTTCAGGAACTGTTATTACGCCACGATCACCAGGTGCAGGAACAGTTGTTACACTGCAATCACCAGGTTCAGGAACAATTATTATCCTACAATTACCAGGTTCAGGAACAGTTATTACCCTACCATCACCAGGATCAGGAACAATAATTGCCATACAATTACCATGTTTAGGAACAGTTATTACCCTGCTATCACCAGGTTCAGGAACTGTTGATACCATATAATTACCACGTTCAGGAACTGTTATTACCCAGAATCACCAGGTTCAGGTACAGTTATAACGATACAATCACCAAGGTAAGGAACATTTATTACACTACAATCGGCAGGTTCAGGAACACTTATGACACTACAATCACCAGTTTCAGTTCCAATTATTAGCCGACAATTACCAGGTTCAGGAGCAGTTATTACCCTACAATCACAAGTTTCAGGAACAGTTATTGCCCTACAATCACCAGATTCAGGAATAACTATTACCCTACAATTACCAGGTTCAGGAACAGTTATTACCCTACTATCACAAGGTTCAGGAACAGTTGTTACTCTGCAATCACCAGTTCAGGTACAGTTGTTAACCTACAATCACCAAGTTCAGGAAAAGTTGTTACCCTAGAATCACCAGGTGCAGGAACAGTTATTATGCTGCAACCGCCAGATTCATGAACATTTATTATCCTACAATCACCAGGATCAGGAACATTTATTACCCTACAATCACCAGGCGTAGGGACAGTTATTACCCTACAATCACCAGGTTCAGGAACAGTTGATACCATATAATTACCACGTTCGGGAACAGTTATTACCCTACAACCACTAGGTTCAGGAACCGTTATTATGCTACAGTCACCAGGTTCAGCATCAGTTATTACCCAACAATCACCAGGTTCAGGGACAGTTGTTACCCTTCAATTAACAGGTTCCGGAATAGTTATTACCCCAGAATTACCAGCTTCAGGAACAGTTATTACCCTACCATCACCAGGATCAGGAACAATAATTGCCGTACAATTACCAGGTTCAGGAACAGTTATTACCCTGCTATCACCAGGTTCAGGAACAATTGATACCATATAATTACCACGTTCAGGAACAGTTATTACCCAGAATGACCAGGTTCAGGTACAGTTATTACGATACAATCACCAAGGTAAGGATCATTTATTATACTACAATCGGCAGGTTCAGGAACAGTTATGACAATACAATCACCAGTTTCAGTTTCAATTATTACCCGACAATTACCAGGTTCAGGAACAGTTATTACAATACAATCACCAGCTTCAGGAACAGTTATTACCCTACAATCACCAGGTTCAGGAAAAGTTGTTACCCTACAATTTCCAGGTTCAGGAAAAGTTGTTACCCTAGAATCACCAGGTGCAGGAACAGTTATTATGCTGCAACTGCCAGGTTCATGAACATTTATTATCCTACAATTACCAGGTTCAGGTACAGTTATTACCCTACAATCACCAGGCGTAGGGACAGTTATTACCCTACAATCACCAGGTTCAGGAACAGTTATTACCCTACAATCTCCAGGTTCAGGTACAGTTATAACGATACAATCATCAAGTTCAGCGACTTTTATTACCCTACAATTACCACGTTCAGGAACTGTTATTACCATACAACCACCGGGATCAGGATAAGTTATAACCCTATAATCACCAGGTTCAGGAACAGTTGTTACCCTACAATTAACAGGTTCAGGAACAGTAATTACCCTACAATAAACAGGTTCAGGAACAGTTATAAGCCGAGAACCGCCAGGTTCAGGAACAGTTATTACCCTGCAATCACAAGGTTCAATAACAATTATTACCCTACAATCACCAGGTTCTGGAACAGATGATACCATACAATCCCCAGTTTCAGGAACAGTTATTACCCTACAGTCACCAGGTTCAGGAACAGTTATTATCCTAAAATGACCAGGTTCAGGAACAGTTATTACCCTACAGCCACCAGGTTCAGGAACAGTTATTACCCTACAGTCACCAGATTCAGCATCAGTTATTACCCTACAATCACCAGGTTCAGGAACTGCTATTACGCCACGATCACCAGGTGCAGGAACAGTTGTTACACTGCAATCACCAGGTTCAGGAACAGTTATAACCCTACAATCACCAGGTTCAGGAACAATAATTACCGTACTATTACCAGGTTCAGGAACAGTTTATTACCCTACTATCACCAGGTTCAGGAACAGTTATTACCCTACTATCACCAGGTTCAGGAACAGTTATTACCCTACTATCACCAGGTTCAGGAACAGTTGATACCATATAATTACCACTTTCAGGAACAGTTAATTCCCCAGAGTCACTAGGTTCAGGTACAGTTATTACGCTACAATCACCAAGGTCAGGAACAGATATTACACTACAATTGACAGGTTCAGGAACAGTTATGACACTACAATCACCAGTTTCAGTTTCAATTATTACCCGACAATTACCAGGTTCAGGAACAGTTGTTACCCTACAATCACCAGTTTCAGGAACAGTTATTACCCTACAATCACCAGGTTCAGGAACAGTTGATACCATATAATTACCACGTTCAGGAAAAGTTATTACCCTACAACCACCAGGTTCAGGAACAGTTATTACCCTACAATCACCAGCTTCAGGAACAGTTATTACCCTACAATCACCAGGTTCAGGAAAAGTTGCTACCCTAGAATCACCAGGTGCAGGAACAGTTATTACCCTACAATCACCAGGTTCAGGAAAAGTTGTTACCCTAGAATCACCAGGTGCAGGAACAGTTATTATGCTGCAACTGCCAGGTTCATGAACATTTATTATCCTACAATTACCAGGTTCAGGTACAGTTATTACCCTACAATCACCAGGCGTAGGGACAGTTATTACCCTACAATCACCAGGTTCAGGAACAGTTATTACCCTACAATCTCCAGGTTCAGGTACAGTTATAACGATACAATCATCAAGTTCAGCGACTTTTATTACCCTACAATTACCACGTTCAGGAACTGTTATTACCATACAACCACCAGGATCAGGATAAGTTATAACCCTATAATCACCAGGTTCAGGAACAGTTGTTACCCTACAATTAACAGGTTCAGGAACAGTAATTACCCTACAATAAACAGGTTCAGGAACAGTTATAAGCCGAGAACCGCCAGGTTCGGGAACAGTTATTACCCTGCAATCACCAGGTTCAATAACAATTATTACCCTACAATCACCAGGTTCAGGAACAGATGATACCCTACAATCCCCAGTTTCAGGAACAGTTATTACCCTGCAGTCACCAGGTTCAGGAACAGTTATTATCCTAAAATGACCAGGTTCAGGAACAGTTATTACCCTACAGCCACCAGGTTCAGGAACAGTTATTACCCTACAGTCACCAGATTCAGCATCAGTTATTACCCTACAATCACCAGGTTCAGGAACTGCTATTACGCCACGATCACCAGGTGCAGGAACAGTTGTTACACTGCAATCACCAGGTTCAGGAACAGTTATAACCCTACAATCACCAGGTTCAGGAACAATAATTACCGTACTATTACCAGGTTCAGGAACAGTTATTACCCTACTATCACCAGGTTCAGGAACAGTTGATACCATATAATTACCACTTTCAGGAACAGTTAATTCCCCAGAGTCACTAGGTTCAGGTACAGTTATTACGCTACAATCACCAAGGTCAGGAACAGTTATTACACTACAATTGACAGGTTCAGGAACAGTTATGACACTACAATCACCAGTTTCTGTTTCAATTATTACCCGACAATTACCCGGTTCAGGAACAGTTGTTACCCTGCTATCACCAGGTTCAGGAACAGTTGATACCATATAATTACCACGTTCAGGAAAAGTTATTACCCTACAACCACCAGGTTCAGGAACAGTTATTACCCTACAATCACCAGCTTCAGGAACAGTTATTACCCTACAATCACCAGGTTCAGGAAAAGTTGTTACCCTAGAATCACCAGGTGCAGGAACAGTTATTATGCTGCAACTGCCAGGTTCATGAACATTTATTATCCTACAATTACCAGGTTCAGGTACAGTTATTACCCTACAATCACCAGGCGTAGGGACAGTTATTACCCTACAATCACCAGGTTCAGGAACAGTTATTACCCTACAATCTCCAGGTTCAGGTACAGTTATAACGATACAATCATCAATTTCAGCGACTTTTATTACCCTACAATTACCACGTTCAGGAACTGTTATTACCATACAACCACCAGGATCAGGATAAGTTATAACCCTATAATCACCAGGTTCAGGAACAGTTGTTACCCTACAATTAACAGGTTCAGGAACAGTAATTACCCTACAATAAACAGGTTCAGGAACAGTTATAAGCCGAGAACCGCCAGGTTCAGGAACAGTTATTACCCTGCAATCACCAGGTTCAATAACAATTATTACCCTACAATCACCAGGTTCAGGAACAGATGATACCCTACAATCCCCAGTTTCAGGAACAGTTATTACCCTACAGTCACCAGGTTCAGGAACAGTTATTATCCTAAAATGACCAGGTTCAGGAACAGTTATTACCCTACAGCCACCAGGTTCAGGAACAGTTATTATCCTACAGTCACCAGATTCAGCATCAGTTATTACCCTACAATCACCAGGTTCAGGAACTGCTATTACGCCACGATCACCAGGTGCAGGAACAGTTGTTACACTGCAATCACCAGGTTCAGGAACAGTTATAACCCTACAATCACCAGGTTCAATAACAATTATTACCCTACAATCACCAGGTTCAGGAACAGATGATACCCTACAATCACCAGTTTCAGGAACAGTTATTACCCTACAGTCACCAGGTTCAGGAACAGTTATGAGCCGAGAACCGCCAGGTTCAGGAACAGTTATTACCCTGCAATCACCAGGTTCAATAACAATTATTACCCTACAATCACCAGGTTCAGGAACAGATGATACCCTACAATCACCAGTTTCAGGAACAGTTATTACCCTACAGTCACCAGTTTCAGGAACAGTTATTACCCTACAATAACCAGGTTCAGGAACAGTTATAAGCCGAGAACCACCAGGTTCAGGAACAGTTATTACCCTGCAATCACCAGGTTCAATAACAATTATTACCCTACAATCACCAGGTTCAGGAACAGTTGATACCCTACAATCACCAGTTTCAGGAACAGTTATTGCCCTTCAGTCTCCGGGTTCAGGAATAGTTATTACCCTACAATGACCAGGTTCAGGAACAGTTATAAGCCGAGAACCGCCAGGTTCAGGAACAATTATTACCCTGCAATCACCAGGTTCAATAACAATTATTACCCTACAATCACCAGGTTCAGGAACAGTTGATACCCTACAATCACCAGTTTCAGGAACAGTTATTACCCTACAGTCACCAGGTTCAGGAACAGTTATTATCCTAAAATGACCAGGTTCAGGAACAGTTATTACCCTACAACCACCAGGTTCAGGAACAGTTATTACCCTACAGTCACCAGATTCAGCATCAGTTATTACCCTACAATCACCAGGTTCAGGAACTGCTATTACGCCACGATCACCAGGTGCAGGAACAGTTGTTACACTGCAATCACCAGGTTCAGGAACAGTTATAACCCTACAATCACCAGGTTCAGGAACAATAATTACCGTACTATTACCAGGTTCAGGAACAGTTATTACCCTACTATCACCAGGTTCAGGAACAGTTGATACCATATAATTACCACGTTCAGGAACAGTTATTACCCCAGAATCACTAGGTTCAGGTACAGTTATTACGCTACAATCACCAAGGTCAGGAACAGTTATTACACTACAATTGACAGGTTCAGGAACAGTTATGACACTACAATCACCAGTTTCAGTTTCAATTATTACCCGACAATTACCAGGTTCAGGAAGAGTTGTTACCCTGCTATCACCAGGTTCAGGAACAGTTGATACCATATAATTACCACGTTCAGGAAAAGTTATTACCCTACAACCACCAGGTTCAGGAACAGTTATTATGCTACAGTCACCAGGTTCAGCATCAGTTATTACCCTACAATCACCAGGTTCAGGGACAGTTGTTACCCTTCAATTAACAGGTTCCGGAACAGTTTTTACCCCAGAATTACCAGCTTCAGGAACAGTTATTACCCTACTATCACCAGTTTCAGGAACAGTTATTACCCTACAATCACCAGGTTCAGGAACAATTATTATCCTACAATTACCAGCTTCAGGAACAGTTATTACCCTACCATCACCAGGATCAGGAACAATAATTGCCGTACTATTACCAGGTTCAGGAACAGTTATTACCCTGCTATCACCAGGTTCAGGAACAGTTGATACCATAAAATTACCACGTTCAGGAACAGTTATTACCCAGAATCACCAGGTTCAGGTACAGTTATTACGATACAATCACCAAGGTAAGGAACATTTATTACACTACAATCGGCAGGTTCAGGAACAGTTATGACACCACAATCACCAGTTTCAGTTCCAATTATTAGCCGACAATTACCAGGTTCAGGAACAGTTATCACCCTACTATCACAAGGTTCAGGAACAGTTGTTACTCTACAATCACCAGTTCAGGTACAGTTGTTAAACTACAATAACCAGTTCAGGTACAGTTGTTAACCTACAATCACCAGGTTCAGGAAAAGTTGTTACCCTAGAATCACCAGGTGCAGGAACAGTTATTATGCTGCAACCGCCAGATTCATGAACATTTATTATCCTACAATCACCAGGATCAGGAACAGTTGTTACCCTGCAATCACCAGGTTCAGGAACAGTTGATACCGTATAATTACCACGTTCAGGAACAGTTATTACCCTACAACCACCAGGTTCAGGAACAGTTATTATGCTACAGTCACCAGGTTCAGCATCTGTTATTACCCTACAATCACCAGGTTCAGGGACAGGTGTTACGCTTCAATTAACAGGTTCCGGAACAGTTATTACCCCAGAATAACCAGCTTCAGCAAAGAGTTATTACCCTACTATCACCAGTTTCATGAACAGTTATTACCCTACAATCACCAGGTTCAGGAACAATTATTATCCTACAATTACCAGGTTCAGGAACGGATATTACCCTACCATCACCAGGATCAGGAACAATAATTGCCGTACAATTACCAGGTTCAGGAACAGTTATTACCCTACAATCTCCAGGTTCAGGTACAGATATAACGATACAATCATCAAGTTCAGCGACTGTTATTACCGTACAATTACCATGTTCAGGAACAGTTATTACCATACAACCACCAGGATCAGGATAAGTTATTACCCTACAATCACCAGGTTCAGGAACAATTGTTACCCTACAATTAAAAGGTTCAGGAACAGTTATTACCCTACAATCCCCAGTTTCAGGAACAGTTATTACCCTACAGTCACCAGGTTCAGGAACAGTTATTATCCTAAAATGACCAGGTTCAGGAACCGTTATTACCCTGCAACCACCAGGTTCAGGAACAGTTATTACCCATCAGTCACCAGATTCAGCATCAGTTATTACCCTACAATCACCAGGATCAGGGACAGTTGTTACCCTACAGTCACCAGATTCAGCATCAGTTATTACCCTACAATCACCAGGTGCAGGAACAGTTGTTACACTGCAATCACCAGGTTCAGGAACAATTATTATCCTACAATTACCAGGTTCAGGAACAGTTATTACCCTACCATCACCAGGATCAGGAACAATAATTGCCATACAATTACCATGTTTAGGAACAGTTATTACCCTGCTATCACCAGGTTCAGGAACTGTTGATACCATATAATTACCACGTTCAGGAACTGTTATTACCCAGAATCACCAGGTTCAGGTACAGTTATAACGATACAATCACCAAGGTAAGGAACATTTATTACACTACAATCGGCAGGTTCAGGAACACTTATGACACCACAATCACCAGTTTCAGTTCCAATTATTAGCCGACAATTACCAGGTTCAGGAGCAGTTATTACCCTACAATCACAAGTTTCAGGAACAGTTATTGCCCTACAATCACCAGATTCAGGAATAACTATTACCCTACAATTACCAGGTTCAGGAACAGTTATTACCCTACTATCACAAGGTTCAGGAACAGTTGTTACTCTGCAATCACCAGTTCAGGTACAGTTGTTAACCTACAATCACCAAGTTCAGGAAAAGTTGTTACCCTAGAATCACCAGGTGCAGGAACAGTTATTATGCTGCAACCGCCAGGTTCACGAACATTTATTATCCTACAATCACCAGGTTCAGGAACAGTTGTTATGCTGCTATCACCAGGTTCAGGAACAGTTGATACCATATAATTACCACGTTCAGGAACAGTTATTACCCTACAACCACTAGGTTCAGGAACCGTTATTATGCTACAGTCACCAGGTTCAGCATCAGTTATTACCCAACAATCACCAGGTTCAGGGACAGTTGTTACCCTTCAATTAACAGGTTCCGGAATAGTTATTACCCCAGAATTACCAGCTTCAGGAACAGTTATTACCCTACCATCACCAGGATCAGGAACAATAATTGCCGTACAATTACCAGGTTCAGGAACAGTTATTACCCTGCTATCACCAGGTTCAGGAACAATTGATACCATATAATTACCACGTTCAGGAACAGTTATTACCCAGAATGACCAGGTTCAGGTACAGTTATTACGATACAATCACCAAGGTAAGGATCATTTATTATACTACAATCGGCAGGTTCAGGAACAGTTATGACAATACAATCACCAGTTTCAGTTTCAATTATTACCCGACAATTACCAGGTTCAGGAACAGTTATTACAATACAATCACCAGGTTCAGGAACAATAATTACCGTACTATTACCAGGTTCAGGAACAATTATTACCCTACTATCACCAGGTTCAGGAACAGTTGATACCATATAATTACCACGTTCAGGAACAGTTATTACCCTACAATCACCAGCTTGAGGAACAGTTAATACCCTACAATCACCAGGTTCAGGAAAAGTTGTTACCCTAGAATCACCAGGTGCAGGAACAGTTATTATGCTGCAACTGCCAGGTTCATGAACATTTATTATCCTACAATTACCAGGTTCAGGTACAGTTATTACCCTACAATCACCAGGCGTAGGGACAGTTATTACCCTACAATCACCAGGTTCAGGAACAGTTATTACCCTACAATCTCCAGGTTCAGGTACAGTTATAACGATACAATCATCAAGTTCAGCGACTTTTATTACCCTACAATTACCACGTTCAGGAACTGTTATTACCATACAACCACCAGGATCAGGATAAGTTATAACCCTATAATCACCAGGTTCAGGAACAGTTGTTACCCTACAATTAACAGGTTCAGGAACAGTAATTACCCTACAATAAACAGGTTCAGGAACAGTTATAAGCCGAGAACCGCCAGGTTCAGGAACAGTTATTACCCTGCAATCACCAGGTTCAATAACAATTATTACCCTACAATCACCAGGTTCTGGAACAGATGATACCCTACAATCCCCAGTTTCAGGAACAGTTATTACCCTACAGTCACCAGGTTCAGGAACAGTTATTATCCTAAAATGACCAGGTTCAGGAACAGTTATTACCCTACAGCCACCAGGTTCAGGAACAGTTATTACCCTACAGTCACCAGATTCAGCATCAGTTATTACCCTACAATCACCAGGTTCAGGAACTGCTATTACGCCACGATCACCAGGTGCAGGAACAGTTGTTACACTGCAATCACCAGGTTCAGGAACAGTTATAACCCTACAATCACCAGGTTCAGGAACAATAATTACCGTACTATTACCAGGTTCAGGAACAATTATTACCCTACTATCACCAGGTTCAGGAACAGTTGATACCATATAATTACCACTTTCAGGAACAGTTAATTCCCCAGAGTCACTAGGTTCAGGTACAGTTATTACGCTACAATCACCAAGGTCAGGAACAGATATTACACTACAATTGACAGGTTCAGGAACAGTTATGACACTACAATCACCAGTTTCAGTTTCAATTATTACCCGACAATTACCAGGTTCAGGAACAGTTGTTACCCTGCTATCACCAGGTTCAGGAACAGTTGATACCATATAATTACCACGTTCAGGAAAAGTTATTACCCTACAACCACCAGGTTCAGGAACAGTTATTACCCTACAATCACCAGCTTCAGGAACAGTTATTACCCTACAATCACCAGGTTCAGGAAAAGTTGTTACCCTAGAATCACCAGGTGCAGGAACAGTTATTATGCTGCAACTGCCAGGTTCATGAACATTTATTATCCTACAATTAGCAGGTTCAGGTACAGTTATTACCCTACAATCACCAGGCGTAGGGACAGTTATTACCCTACAATCACCAGGTTCAGGAACAGTTATTACCCTACAATCTCCAGGTTCAGGTACAGTTATAACGATACAATCATCAAGTTCAGCGACTTTTATTACCCTACAATTACCACGTTCAGGAACTGTTATTACCATACAACCACCAGGATCAGGATAAGTTATAACCCTATAATCACCAGGTTCAGGAACAGTTGTTACCCTACAATTAACAGGTTCAGGAACAGTAATTACCCTACAATAAACAGGTTCAGGAACAGTTATAAGCCGAGAACCGCCAGGTTCGGGAACAGTTATTACCCTGCAATCACCAGGTTCAATAACAATTATTACCCTACAATCACCAGGTTCAGGAACAGATGATACCCTACAATCCCCAGTTTCAGGAACAGTTATTACCCTGTAGTCACCAGGTTCAGGAACAGTTATTATCCTAAAATGACCAGGTTCAGGAACAGTTATTACCCTACAGCCACCAGGTTCAGGAACAGTTATTACCCTACAGTCACCAGATTCAGCATCAGTTATTACCCTACAATCACCAGGTTCAGGAACTGCTATTACGCCACGATCACCAGGTGCAGGAACAGTTGTTACACTGCAATCACCAGGTTCAGGAACAGTTATAACCCTACAATCACCAGGTTCAGGAACAATAATTACCGTACTATTACCAGGTTCAGGAACAGTTATTACCCTACTATCACCAGGTTCAGGAACAGTTGATACGATATAATTACCACTTTCAGGAACAGTTAATTCCCCAGAGTCACTAGGTTCAGGTACAGTTGTTACGCTACAATCACCAAGGTCAGGAACAGTTATTACACTACAATTGACAGGTTCAGGAACAGTTATGACACTACAATCACCAGTTTCAGTTTCAATTATTACCCGACAATTACCCGGTTCAGGAACAGTTGTTACCCTGCTATCACCAGGTTCAGGAACAGTTGATACCATATAATTAGCACGTTCAGGAAAAGTTATTACCCTACAACCACCAGGTTCAGGAACAGTTATTACCCTACAATCACCAGCTTCAGGAACAGTTATTACCCTACAATCACCAGGTTCAGGAAAAGTTGTTACCCTAGAATCACCAGGTGCAGGAACAGTTATTATGCTGCAACTGCCAGGTTCATGAACATTTATTATCCTACAATTAGCAGGTTCAGGTACAGTTATTACCCTACAATCACCAGGCGTAGGGACAGTTATTACCCTACAATCACCAGGTTCAGGAACAGTTATTACCCTACAATCTCCAGGTTCAGGTACAGTTATAACGATACAATCATCAAGTTCAGCGACTTTTATTACCCTACAATTACCACGTTCAGGAACTGTTATTACCATACAACCACCAGGATCAGGATAAGTTATAACCCTATAATCACCAGGTTCAGGAACAGTTGTTACCCTACAATTAACAGGTTCAGGAACAGTAATTACCCTACAATAAACAGGTTCAGGAACAGTTATAAGCCGAGAACCGCCAGGTTCGGGAACAGTTATTACCCTGCAATCACCAGGTTCAATAACAATTATTACCCTGCTATCACCAGGTTCAGGAACAGTTGATACCATATAATTACCACGTTCAGGAAAAGTTATTACCCTACAACCACCAGGTTCAGGAACAGTTATTACCCTACAATCACCAGCTTCAGGAACAGTTATTACCCTACAATCACCAGGTTCAGGAAAAGTTGTTACCCTAGAATCACCAGGTGCAGGAACAGTTATTATGCTGCAACTGCCAGGTTCATGAACATTTATTATCCTACAATTAGCAGGTTCAGGTACAGTTATTACCCTACAATCACCAGGCGTAGGGACAGTTATTACCCTACAATCACCAGGTTCAGGAACAGTTATTACCCTACAATCTCCAGGTTCAGGTACAGTTATAACGATACAATCATCAAGTTCAGCGACTTTTATTACCCTACAATTACCACGTTCAGGAACTGTTATTACCATACAACCACCAGGATCAGGATAAGTTATAACCCTATAATCACCAGGTTCAGGAACAGTTGTTACCCTACAATTAACAGGTTCAGGAACAGTAATTACCCTACAATAAACAGGTTCAGGAACAGTTATAAGCCGAGAACCGCCAGGTTCGGGAACAGTTATTACCCTGCAATCACCAGGTTCAATAACAATTATTACCCTACAATCACCAGGTTCAGGAACAGATGATACCCTACAATCCCCAGTTTCAGGAACAGTTATTACCCTGTAGTCACCAGGTTCAGGAACAGTTATTATCCTAAAATGACCAGGTTCAGGAACAGTTATTACCCTACAGCCACCAGGTTCAGGAACAGTTATTACCCTACAGTCACCAGATTCAGCATCAGTTATTACCCTACAATCACCAGGTTCAGGAACTGCTATTACGCCACGATCACCAGGTGCAGGAACAGTTGTTACACTGCAATCACCAGGTTCAGGAACAGTTATAACCCTACAATCACCAGGTTCAGGAACAATAATTACCGTACTATTACCAGGTTCAGGAACAGTTATTACCCTACTATCACCAGGTTCAGGAACAGTTGATACGATATAATTACCACTTTCAGGAACAGTTAATTCCCCAGAGTCACTAGGTTCAGGTACAGTTGTTACGCTACAATCACCAAGGTCAGGAACAGTTATTACACTACAATTGACAGGTTCAGGAACAGTTATGACACTACAATCACCAGTTTCAGTTTCAATTATTACCCGACAATTACCCGGTTCAGGAACAGTTGTTACCCTGCTATCACCAGGTTCAGGAACAGTTGATACCATATAATTAGCACGTTCAGGAAAAGTTATTACCCTACAACCACCAGGTTCAGGAACAGTTATTACCCTACAATCACCAGCTTCAGGAACAGTTATTACCCTACAATCACCAGGTTCAGGAAAAGTTGTTACCCTAGAATCACCAGGTGCAGGAACAGTTATTATGCTGCAACTGCCAGGTTCATGAACATTTATTATCCTACAATTACCAGGTTCAGGTACAGTTATTACCCTACAATCACTTGGCGTAGGGACAGTTATTACCCTACAATCACCAGGTTCAGGAACAGTTATTACCCTACAATCTCCAGGTTCAGGTACAGTTATAACGATACAATCATCAATTTCAGCGACTTTTATTACCCTACAATTACCACGTTCAGGAACTGTTATTACCATACAACCACCAGGAACAGGATAAGTTATAACCCTATAATCACCAGGTTCAGGAACAGTTGTTACCCTACAATTAACAGGTTCAGGAACAGTAATTACCCTACAATAAACAGGTTCAGGAACAGTTATAAGCCGAGAACCGCCAGGTTCAGGAACTGTTATTACCCTGCAATCACCAGGTTCAATAACAATTATTACCCTACAATCACCAGGTTCAGGAACAGATGATACCCTACAATCCCCAGTTTCAGGAACAGTTATTACCCTACAGTCACCAGGTTCAGGAACAGTTATTATCCTAAAATGACCAGGTTCAGGAACAGTTATTACCCTACAGCCACCAGGTTCAGGAACAGTTATTATCCTACAGTCACCAGATTCAGCATCAGTTATTACCCTACAATCACCAGGTTCAGGAACTGCTATTACGCCACGATCACCAGGTGCAGGAACAGTTGTTACACTGCAATCACCAGGTTCAGGAACAGTTATAACCCTACAATCACCAGGTTCAGGAACAATAATTACCGTACTATTACCAGGTTCAGGAACAGTTATTACCCTACTATCACCAGGTTCAGGAACAGTTGATACCATATAATTACCACTTTCAGGAACAGTTAATTCCCCAGAGTCACTAGGTTCAGGTACAGTTATTACGCTACAATCACCAAGGTCAGGAACAGTTATTACACTACAATTGACAGGTTCAGGAACAGTTATGACACTACAATCACCAGTTTCAGTTTCAATTATTACCCGACAATTACCAGGTTCAGGAACAGTTGTTACCCTGCTATCACCAGGTTCAGGAACAGTTGATACCATATAATTACCACGTTCAGGAAAAGTTACTACCCTACAACCACCAGGTTCAGGAACAGTTATTACCCTACAATCACCAGCTTCAGGAACAGTTATTACCCTACAATCACCAGGTTCAGGAAAAGTTGTTACCCAAGAATCACCAGGTGCAGGAACAGTTATTATGCTGCAACTGCCAGGTTCATGAACATTTATTACCCTACAATCACCAGGCGTAGGGACAGTTATTACCCTACAATCACCAGGTTCAGGAACAGCTATTACCCTACAATCTCCCGGTTCAGGTACAGTTATAACGATACAATCATCAATTTCAGCGACTTTTATTACCCTACAATTACCACGTTCAGGAACTGTTATTACCATACAACCACCAGGATCAGGATAAGTTATAACCCTATAATCACCAGGTTCAGGAACAGTTGTTACCCTACAATTAACAGGTTCAGGAACAGTAATTACCCTACAATAAACAGGTTCAGGAACAGTTATAAGCCGAGAACCGCCAGGTTCAGGAACAGTTATTACCCTGCAATCACCAGGTTCAATAACAATTATGACCCTACAATCACCAGGTTCAGGAACAGATGATACCCTACAATCCCCAGTTTCAGGAACAGTTATTACCCTACAGTCACCAGGTTCAGGAACAGTTATTATCCTAAAATGACCAGGTTCAGGAACAGTTATTACCCTACAATCTCCAGGTTCAGGTACAGTTATAACGATACAATCATCAAGTTCAGCGACTTTTATTACCCTACAATTACCACGTTCAGGAACTGTTATTACCATACAACCACCAGGATCAGGATAAGTTATAACCCTATAATCACCAGGTTCAGGAACAGTTGTTACCCTACAATTAACAGGTTCAGGAACAGTAATTACCCTACAATAAACAGGTTCAGGAACAGTTATAAGCCGAGAACCGCCAGGTTCGGGAACAGTTATTACCCTGCAATCACCAGGTTCAATAACAATTATTACCCTACAATCACCAGGTTCAGGAACAGATGATACCCTACAATCCCCAGTTTCAGGAACAGTTATTACCCTGTAGTCACCAGGTTCAGGAACAGTTATTATCCTAATATGACCAGGTTCAGGAACAGTTATTACCCTACAGCCACCAGGTTCAGGAACAGTTATTACCCTACAGTCACCAGATTCAGCATCAGTTATTACCCTACAATCACCAGGTTCAGGAACTGCTATTACGCCACGATCACCAGGTGCAGGAACAGTTGTTACACTGCAATCACCAGGTTCAGGAACAGTTATAACCCTACAATCACCAGGTTCAGGAACAATAATTACCGTACTATTACCAGGTTCAGGAACAGTTATTACCCTACTATCACCAGGTTCAGGAACAGTTGATACGATATAATTACCACTTTCAGGAACAGTTAATTCCCCAGAGTCACTAGGTTCAGGTACAGTTGTTACGCTACAATCACCAAGGTCAGGAACAGTTATTACACTACAATTGACAGGTTCAGGAACAGTTATGACACTACAATCACCAGTTTCAGTTTCAATTATTACCCGACAATTACCCGGTTCAGGAACAGTTGTTACCCTGCTATCACCAGGTTCAGGAACAGTTGATACCATATAATTACCACGTTCAGGAAAAGTTATTACCCTACAACCACCAGGTTCAGGAACAGTTATTACCCTACAATCACCAGCTTCAGGAACAGTTATTACCCTACAATCACCAGGTTCAGGAAAAGTTGTTACCCTAGAATCACCAGGTGCAGGAACAGTTATTATGCTGCAACTGCCAGGTTCATGAACATTTATTATCCTACAATTACCAGGTTCAGGTACAGTTATTACCCTACAATCACTTGGCGTAGGGACAGTTATTACCCTACAATCACCAGGTTCAGGAACAGTTATTACCCTACAATCTCCAGGTTCTGGTACAGTTATAACGATACAATCATCAATTTCAGCGACTTTTATTACCCTACAATTACCACGTTCAGGAACTGTTATTACCATACAACCACCAGGAACAGGATAAGTTATAACCCTATAATCACCAGGTTCAGGAACAGTTGTTACCCTACAATTAACAGGTTCAGGAACAGTAATTACCCTACAATAAACAGGTTCAGGAACAGTTATAAGCCGAGAACCGCCAGGTTCAGGAACAGTTATTACCCTGCAATCACCAGGTTCAATAACAATTATTACCCTACAATCACCAGGTTCAGGAACAGATGATACCCTACAATCCCCAGTTTCAGGAACAGTTATTACCCTACAGTCACCAGGTTCAGGAACAGTTATTATCCTAAAATGACCAGGTTCAGGAACAGTTATTACCCTACAGCCACCAGGTTCAGGAACAGTTATTATCCTACAGTCACCAGATTCAGCATCAGTTATTACCCTACAATCACCAGGTTCAGGAACTGCTATTACGCCACGATCACCAGGTGCAGGAACAGTTGTTACACTGCAATCACCAGGTTCAGGAACAGTTATAACCCTACAATCACCAGGTTCAGGAACAATAATTACCGTACTATTACCAGGTTCAGGAACAGTTATTACCCTACTATCACCAGGTTCAGGAACAGTTGATACCATATAATTACCACTTTCAGGAACAGTTAATTCCCCAGAGTCACTAGGTTCAGGTACAGTTATTACGCTACAATCACCAAGGTCAGGAACAGTTATTACACTACAATTGACAGGTTCAGGAACAGTTATGACACTACAATCACCAGTTTCAGTTTCAATTATTACCCGACAATTACCAGGTTCAGGAACAGTTGTTACCCTGCTATCACCAGGTTCAGGAACAGTTGATACCATATAATTACCACGTTCAGGAAAAGTTACTACCCTACAACCACCAGGTTCAGGAACAGTTATTACCCTACAATCACCAGCTTCAGGAACAGTTATTACCCTACAATCACCAGGTTCAGGAAAAGTTGTTACCCAAGAATCACCAGGTGCAGGAACAGTTATTATGCTGCAACTGCCAGGTTCATGAACATTTATTACCCTACAATCACCAGGCGTAGGGACAGTTATTACCCTACAATCACCAGGTTCAGGAACAGCTATTACCCTACAATCTCCCGGTTCAGGTACAGTTATAACGATACAATCATCAATTTCAGCGACTTTTATTACCCTACAATTACCACGTTCAGGAACTGTTATTACCATACAACCACCAGGATCAGGATAAGTTATAACCCTATAATCACCAGGTTCAGGAACAGTTGTTACCCTACAATTAACAGGTTCAGGAACAGTAATTACCCTACAATAAACAGGTTCAGGAACAGTTATAAGCCGAGAACCGCCAGGTTCAGGAACAGTTATTACCCTGCAATCACCAGGTTCAATAACAATTATTACCCTACAATCACCAGGTTCAGGAACAGATGATACCCTACAATCCCCAGTTTCAGGAACAGTTATTACCCTACAGTCACCAGGTTCAGGAACAGTTATTATCCTAAAATGACCAGGTTCAGGAACAGTTATTACCCTACAGCCACCA
This sequence comes from Hypanus sabinus, assembly GCF_030144855.1. Taxonomy (NCBI): domain Eukaryota; kingdom Metazoa; phylum Chordata; class Chondrichthyes; order Myliobatiformes; family Dasyatidae; genus Hypanus; species Hypanus sabinus. The sequence continues at coordinate 88,001,542 of NC_082709.1, read as the reverse complement.
GGTTCAGGAACAGTTATTACCCTACAGTCACCAGATTCAGCATCAGTTATTACCCTACAATCACCAGGTTCAGGAACTGCTATTACGCCACGATCACCAGGTGCAGGAACAGTTGTTACACTGCAATCACCAGGTTCAGGAACAGTTATAACCCTACAATCACCAGGTTCAGGAACAATAATTACCGTACTATTACCAGGTTCAGGAACAGTTATTACCCTACTATCACCAGGTTCAGGAACAGTTGATACCATATAATTACCACTTTCAGGAACAGTTAATTCCCCAGAGTCACTAGGTTCAGGTACAGTTATTACGCTACAATCACCAAGGTCAGGAACAGTTATTACACTACAATTGACAGGTTCAGGAACAGTTATGACACTACAATCACCAGTTTCAGTTTCAATTATTACCCGACAATTACCAGGTTCAGGAACAGTTGTTACCCTGCTATCACCAGGTTCAGAAACAGTTGATACCATATCATTAGCACGTTCAGGAAAAGTTATTACCCTACAACCACCAGGTTCAGGAACAGTTATTACCCTACAATCACCAGCTTCAGGAACAGTTATTACCCTACAATCACCAGGTTCAGGAAAAGTTGTTACCCTAGAATCACCAGGTGCAGGAACAGTTATTATGCTGCAACCGCCAGATTCATGAACATTTATTATCCTACAATCACCAGGATCAGGAACAGTTATTACCCTACAATCTCCAGGTTCAGGTACAGTTATAACGATACAATCATCAAGTTCAGCGACTTTTATTACCCTACAATCACCACGTTCAGGAACTGTTATTACCATACAACCACCAGGATCAGGATAAGTTATAACCCTATAATCACCAGGTTCAGGAACAGTTGTTACCCTGCAATTAACAGGTTCAGGAACAGTAATTACCCTACAATAAACAGGTTCAGGAACAGTTATAGGCCGAGAACCGCCAGGTTCAGGAACAGTTATTACCCTGCAATCACCAGGTTCAATAACAATTATTACCCTACAATCACCAGGTTCAGGAACAGTTGATACCCTACAATCCCCAGTTTCAGGAACAGTTATTATCCTACAATCACCAGGTTCAGTAATAACTATTACCCTACAATTACCAGGTTCAGGAAAAGTTATTACCCTACTATCACAAGGTTCAGGAACAGTTGTTACTCTACAATCACCAGTTCAGGTACAGTTGTTAAACTACAATCACCAGTTCAGATACAGTTGTTAACCTACAATCACCAGGTTCAGGAAAAGTTGTTACCCTAGAATCACCAGGTGCAGGAACAGTTATTATGCTGCAACCGCCAGATTCATGAACATTTATTATCCTACAATCACCAGGATCAGGAACAGTTGTTACCCTGCTATCACCAGGTTCAGGAACAGTTGATACCGTATAATTACCACGTTCAGGAACAGTTATTACCCTACAACCACCAGGTTCAGGAACAGTTATTATGCTACAGTCACCAGGTTCAGCATCTGTTATTACCCTACTATCACCAGTTTCATGAACAGTTATTACCCTACAATCACCAGGTTCAGGAACAATTATTATCCTACAATTACCAGGTTCAGGAACAGTTATTACCCTACCATCACCAGGATCAGGAACAATAATTGCCGTACAATTACCAGGTTCAGGAACAGTTATTACCCTACAATCTCCAGGTTCAGGTACAGATATAACGATACAATCATCAAGTTCAGCGACTGTTATTACCGTACAATTACCACGTTCAGGAACAGTTATTACCATACAACCACCAGGATCAGGATAAGTTATTACCCTACAATCACCAGGTTCAGGAACAATTGTTACCCTACAATTAACAGGTTCAGGAAAAGTTATTACCCTACAATCCCCAGTTTCAGGAACAGTTATTACCCTACAGTCACCAGGTTCAGGAACAGTTATTATCCTAAAATGACCAGGTTCAGGAACAGTTATTACCCTACAACCACTTGGTTCAGGAACAGTTATTACCCTGCAGTCACCAGATTCAGCATCAGTTATTACCCTACAATCACCAGGTTCAGGAACTGCTATTACGCCACGATCACCAGGTGCAGGAACAGTTGTTACACTGCAATCACCAGGTTCAGGAACAGTTATAACCCTACAATCAACAGGTTCAGGAGCAATAATTACCGTACTATTACCAGGTTCAGGAACAGTTATTACCCTACTATCACCAGGTTCAGGAACAGTTGATACCATATAATTACCACGTTCAGGAACAGTTATTACCCCAGAATCACTAGGTTCAGGTACAGTTATTACGCTACAATCACCAAGGTCAGGAACAGTTATTACACTACAATTGACAGGTTCAGGAACAGTTATGACACTACAATCACCAGTTTCAGTTTCAATTATTACCCGACAATTACCAGGTTCAGGAACAGTTGTTACCCTGCTATCACCAGGTTCAGAAACAGTTGATACCATATAATTACCACGTTCAGGAAAAGTTATTACCCTACAACCACCAGGTTCAGGAACAGTTATTACCCTACAATCACCAGCTTCAGGAACAGTTATTACCCTACAATCACCAGGTTCAGGAAAAGTTGTTACCCTAGAATCACCAGGTGCAGGAACAGTTATTATGCTGCAACTGCCAGGTTCATGAACATTTATTATCCTACAATTACCAGGTTCAGGAACAGTTATTACCCTACAATCACCAGGCGTAGGGACAGTTATTACCCTACAATCTCCAGGTTCAGGTACAGTTATAACGATACAATCATCAAGTTCAGCGACTTTTATTACCCTACAATTACCACGTTCAGGAACTGTTATTACCATACAACCACCAGGATCAGGATAAGTTATAACCCTATAATCACCAGGTTCAGGAACAGTTGTTACCCTGCAATTAACAGGTTCAGGAACAGTAATTACCCTACAATAAACAGGTTCAGGAACAGTTATAGGTCGAGAACCGCCAGGTTCAGGAACAGTTATTACCCTGCAATCACCAGGTTCAATAACAATTATTACCCTACAATCACCAGGTTCAGGAACAGTTGATACCCTACAATCCCCAGTTTCAGGAACAGTTATTACCCTACAGTCACCAGGTTCAGGAACAGTTATTATCCTAAAATGACCAGGTTCAGGAACGGTTATTACCCTACAGCCACCAGGTTCAGGAAGAGTTATTACCCTACAGTCACCAGATTCAGCATCAGTTATTACCCTACAATCACCAGGTTCAGGAACAATAATTACCGTACTATTACCAGGTTCAGGAACAGTTATTACCCTACTATCACAAGGTTCAGGAACAGTTGTTACTCTACAATCACCAGTTCAGGTACAGTTGTTAACCTACAATCACCAGGTTCAGGAACAGTTGTTACCCTACTATCACCAGGTTCAGGAACAGTTGATACCGTATAATTACCACGTTCAGGAACAGTTATTACCCTACAACCACCAGGTTCAGGAACAGTTATTATGCTGCAGTCACCAGGTTCAGCATCTGTTATTACCCTACAATCACCATGTTCAGGGACAGTTGTTACCCTTCAATTAACAGGTTCCGGAACAGTTATTACCCCAGAATAACCAGTTTCAGCAAACAGTTATTACCCTACTATCACCAGTTTCATGAACAGTTATTACCCTACAATCACCAGTTTCAGGAACAATTATTATCCGACAATTACCAGGTTCAGGAACTGTTATTACCCTACCATCACCAGGATCAGGAACAATATTTGACATACAATTACCAGGTTCAGGAACAGTTATTACCCCAGAATAACCAGCTTCAGCAAACCGTTATTACCCTACAATCTCCAGGTTCAGGTACAGATATAACGAGACAATCATCAAGTTCAGCGACTGTTATTACTGTACAATTACCACGTTCAGGAACAGTTATTACCATACAACCACCAGGATCAGGATAAGTTATTACCCTACAATCACCAGGTTCAGGAACAATTGTTACCCTGCAATTAATAGGTTCAGGAACAGTTATTACCCTACAATCCCCAGTTTCAGGAACAGTTATTACCCTACAGTCACCAGGTTCAGGAACAGATATTGTCCTAAAATGACCAGGTTCAGGAACAGTTATTACCCTACAATCACCAGGTTCAGGAACAGTTATTACCCTACAGTCACCAGATTCAGCATCAGTTATTACCCTACAATCACCAGGTTCAGGAACTGTTATTACGCTACGATCACCAGGTGCAGGAACAGTTGTTACCCTACAGTCACCAGATTCAGGAACAGTTATTATCCTAAAATGACCAGGTTCAGGAACGGTTATTACCCTACAGCCACCAGGTTCAGGAACAGTTATTACCCTACAGTCACCAGATTCAGCATCAGTTATTACCCTACAATCACCAGGTTCAGGAACAATAATTACCGTACTATTACCAGGTTCAGGAACAGTTATTACCCTACTATCACAAGGTTCAGGAACAGTTGTTACTCTACAATCACCAGTTCAGGTACAGTTGTTAACCTACAATCACCAGTTTCAGGAACAGTGATTACCCTACAATCACCAGGTTCAGGAAAAGTTGTTACCCTAGAATCACCAGGTGCAGGAACAGTTATTATGCTGCAACCGCCAGATTCATGAACATTTATTATCCTACTATCACCAGGTTCAGGAAAAGTTGATACCGTATAATTACCACGTTCAGGAACAGTTATTACCCTACAACCACCAGGTTCAGGAACAGTTATTATGCTGCAGTCACCAGGTTCAGCATCTGTTATTACCCTACAATCACCATGTTCAGGGACAGTTGTTACCCTTCAATTAACAGGTTCCGGAACAGTTATTACCCCAGAATAACCAGTTTCAGCAAACAGTTATTACCCTACTATCACCAGTTTCATGAACAGTTATTACCCTACAATCACCAGTTTCAGGAACAATTATTATCCGACAATTACCAGGTTCAGGAACTGTTATTACCCTACCATCACCAGGATCAGGAACAATAATTGACATACAATTACCAGGTTCAGGAACAGTTATTACCCCAGAATAACCAGCTTCAGCAAACCGTTATTACCCTACAATCTCCAGGTTCAGGTACAGATATAACGAGACAATCATCAAGTTCAGCGACTGTTATTACTGTACAATTACCACGTTCAGGAACAGTTATTACCATACAACCACCAGGATCAGGATAAGTTATTACCCTACAATCACCAGGTTCAGGAACAATTGTTAACCTGCAATTAATAGGTTCAGGAACAGTTATTACCCTACAATCCCCAGTTTCAGGAACAGTTATTACCCTACAGTCACCAGGTTCAGGAACAGATATTATCCTAAAATGACCAGGTTCAGGAACAGTTATTACCCTACAATCACCAGGTTCAGGAACAGTTATTACCCTACAGTCACCAGATTCAGCATCAGTTATTACCCTACAATCACCAGGTTCAGGAACTGTTATTTCGCTACGATCACCAGGTGCAGGAACAGTTGTTACACTGCAATCACCAGGTTCAGGAACAATTATTATCCTACAATTAGCAGGTTCAGGAACAGTTATTACCCTACCATCACCAGGATCAGGAACAATAATTGCCATACTATTACCAGGTTCAGGAACAGTTATTACCCTGCTATCACCAGGTTCTGGAACAGTTGATACCATATAATTACCACGTTCAGGAACAGTTATTACCCAGAATCACCAGGTTCAGGTACAGTTATTACTATACAATCACCAAGGTAAGGAACATTTATCACACTACAATCGGCAGGTTCAGGAACAGTTATGACACCACAATCACCAGTTTCAGTTCCAATTATTAGCCGACAATTACCAGGTTCAGGAACAATTATTACCCTACAATCACCAGGTTCAGGAATAACTATTACCCTACAATTACCTGGTTCAGGAACAGTTATTACCCTACTATCACAAGGTACAGGAACAGTTGTTACTCTACAATCACCAGTTCAGGTACAGTTGTTAAACTACAATCACCAGTTCAGGTACAGTTGTTAAGCTACAATCACCAGGTTCAGGAAAAGTTGTTACCCTAGAATCACCAGGTGCAGGAACAGTTATTATGCTGCAACCGCCAGATTCATGAACATTTATTATCCTACAATCACCAGGTTCAGGAACAGTTGTTACCCTGCTATCACCAGGTTCAGGAACAGTTGATACCGTATAATTACCACATTCAGGAACAGTTATTACCCTACAACCACCAGGTTCAGGAACAGTTATTATGCTACAGTCACCAGGTTCAGCATCTGTTATCACCCTACAATCACCAGGTTCAGGGACAGTTGTTACCCTTCAATTAACAGGATCCGGAACAGTTATTACCCCAGAATAACCAGCTTCAGCAAACAGTTATTACCCTACTATCACCAGTTTCATGAACAGTTATTACCGTACAATCACCAGGTTCAGGAAAAATTATTATCCTACAATTAGCAGGTTCAGGAACAGTTATTACCCTACCATCACCAGGATCAGGAACAATAATTGCCGTACAATTACCAGGTTCAGGAACAGTTATTACCCTACAATCTCCAGGTTCAGGTACAGATATAACGATACAATCATCAAGTTCAGCGACTGTTATTACCGTACAATTACCACGTTCAGGAACAGTTATTACCATACAACCACCAGGATCAGGATAAGTTATTACCCTACAATCACCAGGTTCAGGAACAGTTGTTACCCTACAATTAACAGGTTCAGGAACAGTTATTACCCTACAATCCCCAGTTTCAGGAACAGTTATTACCCTACAGTCACCAGATTCAGCATCAGTTATTACCCTACAATCACCAGGTTCAGGAACAGTTATTATCCTAAAATGACCAGGTTCAGGAACAGTTATTACCCTACAACCACCAGGTTCAGGAACAGTTATTACCCTACAGTCACCAGATTCAGCATCAGTTATTACCCTACAATCACCAGGTTCAGGAACTGTTATTACGTCACGATCACCAGGTGCAGGAACAGTTGTTACACTGCAATCACCAGGTTCAGGAACAGTTATAACCCTACAATCACCAGGTTCAGGAACAATAATTACTGTACTATTACCAGGTTCAGTAACAGTTTATTACCCTACTATCACCAGGTTCAGGGAAGTTGTTACCCTTCAATTAACCAGTTCCGGAACAGTTATTACCCCAGAATTACCAGCTTCAGGAACAGTTAATACCCTACTATCACCAGTTTCAGGAACAGTTATTACCCTACAATCACCAGGTTCAGGAACAATTATTATCCTACAATTACCAGCTTCAGGAGCAGTTATTACCCTACTATCACCAGGTTCAGGAACAGTTGATACCGTATAATTACCACGTTCAGGAACAGTTAATACCCCAGAATCACTAGGTTCAGGTACAGTTATTACGCTACAATCTCCAAGGTCAGGAATAATTCTTACACTACAATCGACAGGTTCAGGAACAGTTATGACACTACAATCACCAGTTTCAGTTTCAATTATAACCCGACAATTACCAGGTTCAGGAACAGTTATTACCCTACAATCACTAGGTTCAGGAACAGTTATTACCCTACAATCACCAGTTTCAGGAACAGTTATTACCCTACAATCACCAGGTTCTGGGACAGTTGTTACCCTACAATTAACAGGCTCAGGAACAGTTATTACCCTACAATCACCAGGTTCAGGAACAGTTATAAGCCGAGTACCGCCAGGTTCAGGAACAGTTATTACCCTGCAATCACCAGGTCCATAACAATTATTACCCTACAATCACCACGTTCAGGAACAGTTGATACCCTACAATCACCAGTTTCAGGAATAGTTATTACCCTACAGTCACCAGGTTCAGGAACAGTTATTACCCTACAATGACCAGGTTCAGGAACAGTTATAAGCCAAGAACCGCCAGGTTCAGGAAAAGTTATTACCCTGCAATCACCATGTTCAATAACAATTATTACCCTACAATTACCAGGTTCAGGAACAGTTATTACCCTACTATCACAAGGTTCAGGAACAGTTCTAACTCTACAATCACCAGTTCAGGTACAGTTGTTAAACTACAATCACCAGTTCAGGTACAGTTGTTAACCTACAATCACCAGGTACAGGAAAAGTTGTTACCCTAGAACCACCAGGTGCAGGAACAGTTATTATGCTGCAACCGCCAGATTCATGAACATTTATTATCCTACAATCACCAGGTTCAGGAACAGTTGTTACCCTACAATTAACAGGTTCAGGAACAGTTATTACCCTACAATCCCCAGTTTCAGGAACAGTTATTACCCTACAGTCACCAGGTTCAGGAACAGTTATTACCCTAAAATGACCAGTTTCAGGAACAGTTATTACCCTACAACCACCAGGTTCAGGAACAGTTATTACCCTACAGTCACCAGATTTAGCATCAGTTATTACCCAACAATCACCAGGTTCAGGAACAATTATTACCCTACAATCACCAGGTTCAGGAACAATAATTACCGTACTATTACCAGGTTCAGTAACAGTTTATTACCCTACTATCACCAGGTTCAGGAACAGTTATTACCCTACAGTCACCAGATTCAGCATCAGTTATTACCCTACAATCACCAGGTTCAGGAACTGTTATTACGTCACGATCACCAGGTGCAGGAACAGTTGTTACACTGCAATCACCAGGTTCAGGAACAGTTATAACCCTACAATCACCAGGTTCAGGAACAATAATTACTGTACTATTACCAGGTTCAGTAACAGTTTATTACCCTACTATCACCAGGTTCAGGGAAGTTGTTACCCTTCAATTAACCAGTTCCGGAACAGTTATTACCCCAGAATTACCAGCTTCAGGAACAGTTAATACCCTACTATCACCAGTTTCAGGAACAGTTATTACCCTACAATCACCAGTTTCAGTTTCAATTATTACCCGACAATTACCAGGTTCAGGAACAGTTATTACCCTACAATCACTAGGTTCAGGAACAGTTGTTACCCTACAATCACCAGTTTCAGGAACAGTTATTACCCTACAATCACCAGGTTCTGGGACAGTTGTTACCCTACAATTAACAGGCTCAGGAACAGTTATTACCCTACAATCACCAGGTTCAGGAACAGTTATAAGCCGAGTACCGCCAGGTTCAGGAACAGTTATTACCCTGCAATCACCAGGTCCATAACAATTATTACCCTACAATCACCACGTTCAGGAACAGTTGATACCCTACAATCACCAGTTTCAGGAATAGTTATTACCCTACAGTCACCAGGTTCAGGAACAGTTATTACCCTACAATGACCAGGTTCAGGAACAGTTATAAGCCAAGAACCGCCAGGTTCAGGAAAAGTTATTACCCTGCAATCACCATGTTCAATAACAATTATTACCCTACAATTACCAGGTTCAGGAACAGTTATTACCCTACTATCACAAGGTTCAGGAACAGTTCTAACTCTACAATCACCAGTTCAGGTACAGTTGTTAAACTACAATCACCAGTTCAGGTACAGTTGTTAACCTACAATCACCAGGTACAGGAAAAGTTGTTACCCTAGAACCACCAGGTGCAGGAACAGTTATTATGCTGCAACCGCCAGATTCATGAACATTTATTATCCTACAATTACCAGGATCAGGAACAGTTGTTACCCTACAATTAACAGGTTCAGGAACAGTTATTACCCTACAATCCCCAGTTTCAGGAACAGTTATTACCCTACAGTCACCAGGTTCAGGAACAGTTATTACCCTAAAATGACCAGTTTCAGGAACAGTTATTACCCTACAACCACCAGGTTCAGGAACAGTTATTACCCTACAGTCACCAGATTTAGCATCAGTTATTACCCAACAATCACCAGGTTCAGGAACAATTATAACCCTACAATCACCAGGTTCAGGAACAATAATTACCGTACTATTACCAGGTTCAGTAACAGTTTATTACCCTACTATCACCAGGTTCAGGAACAGTTATTACCCTACAGTCACCAGATTCAGCATCAGTTATTACCCTACAATCACCAGGTTCAGGAACTGTTATTACGTCACGATCACCAGGTGCAGGAACAGTTGTTACACTGCAATCACCAGGTTCAGGAACAGTTATAACCCTACAATCACCAGGTTCAGGAACAATAATTACTGTACTATTACCAGGTTCAGTAACAGTTTATTACCCTACTATCACCAGGTTCAGGGAAGTTGTTACCCTTCAATTAACCAGTTCCGGAACAGTTATTACCCCAGAATTACCAGCTTCAGGAACAGTTAATACCCTACTATCACCAGTTTCAGGAACAGTTATTACCCTACAATCACCAGTTTCAGTTTCAATTATTACCCGACAATTACCAGGTTCAGGAACAGTTATTACCCTACAATCACTAGGTTCAGGAACAGTTGTTACCCTACAATCACCAGTTTCAGGAACAGTTATTACCCTACAATCACCAGGTTCTGGGACAGTTGTTACCCTACAATTAACAGGCTCAGGAACAGTTATTACCCTACAATCACCAGGTTCAGGAACAGTTATAAGCCGAGTACCGCCAGGTTCAGGAACAGTTATTACCCTGCAATCACCAGGTCCATAACAATTATTACCCTACAATCACCACGTTCAGGAACAGTTGATACCCTACAATCACCAGTTTCAGGAATAGTTATTACCCTACAGTCACCAGGTTCAGGAACAGTTATTACCCTACAATGACCAGGTTCAGGAACAGTTATAAGCCGAGAACCGCCAGGTTCAGGAAAAGTTATTACCCTGCAATCACCATGTTCAATAACAATTATTACCCTACAATTACCAGGTTCAGGAACAGTTATTACCCTACTATCACAAGGTTCAGGAACAGTTCTAACTCTACAATCACCAGTTCAGGTACAGTTGTTAAACTACAATCACCAGTTCAGGTACAGTTGTTAACCTACAATCACCAGGTACAGGAAAAGTTGTTACCCTAGAACCACCAGGTGCAGGAACAGTTATTATGCTGCAACCGCCAGATTCATGAACATTTATTATCCTACAATCACCAGGTTCAGGAACAGTTGTTACCCTACAATTAACAGGTTCAGGAACAGTTATTACCCTACAATCCCCAGTTTCAGGAACAGTTATTACCCTACAGTCACCAGGTTCAGGAACAGTTATTACCCTAAAATGACCAGTTTCAGGAACAGTTATTACCCTACAACCACCAGGTTCAGGAACAGTTATTACCCTACAGTCACCAGATTCAGCATCAGTTAATACCCAACAATCACCAGGTTCAGGAACAATTATTACCCTACAATCACCAGGTTCAGGAACAATAATTACCGTACTATTACCAGGTTCAGGAACAGTTATTACAATACAACCACCAGGATCAGGATAAGTTATTACCCTACAGTCACAAGGTTCAGGAACAGTTGTTACCCTACAATTAGGAGGTTCAGGAACATTTATTTCCCTACAATCACCAGGTTCAGGAACAGTTATTAGCCGAGAACCGCCTGGTTCAGGAACAGTTATTACCCTACAATCACCAGGTTCAGGAACAATTATTATCCTACAATTACCAGGTTCAGGAACAGTTATTACCCTACAATCACAAGGTGCAGGAACAGTTATTATGCTACAACCGCCAGGTTTAGGAACATTTATTATCCGACAATTACCAGGTTCAGGTACAGTTATTACCCTACAATCACCAGTTATAGGGACAGTTATTACCCTACAATCACCAGGTTCAGGTACATTTATTACCGTACAATTACCAGGTTCAGGAACAGTTATTACCCTACAATCACCAGGTATAGGGACAGTTATTACCCTACAATCTCCAGGTTCAGGTGCAGTTATTACAATACAACCACCAGGATCAGGATAAGTTATTACCCTACAGTCACCAGGTTCAGGAACAGTTGTTACCCTACAATTAGGAGGTTCAGGAACATTTATTACCCTACAATCACCAGGTTCAGGAACAGTTGATACCCTACAATCCCCAGTTTCAGGAACAGTTATTACCCTACCGTCTCCAGTTTCAGGAACAGTTATTACCCTAAAATGACCAGGTTCAGGAACAGTTATTACCCTACAACCACCAGGTTCAGGAACAGTTATTACCCTACAGTCACCAGGTATAGGGACAGTTATTACCCTACAATCTCCAGGTTCAGGTGCAGTTATTACAATACAACCACCAGGATCAGGATAAGTTATTACCCTACAGTCACCAGGTTCAGGAACAGTTGTTACCCTACAATTAGGAGGTTCAGGAACATTTATTACCCTACAATCACCAGGTTCAGGAACAGTTGATACCCTACAATCCCCAGTTTCAGGAACAGTTATTACCCTACCGTCTCCAGTTTCAGGAACAGTTATTACCCTAAAATGTCCAGGTTCAGGAACAGTTATTACCCTACAACCACCAGGTTCAGGAACAGTTATTACCCTACAGTCACCAGATTCAGAATCAGTTATTACCCAACAATCACCAGGTTCAGGAACAATTATTACCCTACAATCACCAGGTTCAGGAACAATAATTACCGTACTATTACCAGGTTCAGGAACAGTTATTACAATACAACCACCAGGATCAGGATAAGTTATTACCCTACAGTCACAAGGTTCAGGAACAGTTGTTACCCTACAATTAGGAGGTTCAGGAACATTTATTTCCCTACAATCACCAGGTTCAGGAACAGTTATTAGCCGAGAACCGCCTGGTTCAGGAACAGTTATTACCCTACAATCACCAGGTTCAGGAACAATTATTATCCTACAATTACCAGGTTCAGGAACAGTTATTACCCTACAATCACAAGGTGCAGGAACAGTTATTACACTACAATTGACAGGTTCAGGAACAGTTATGACACTACAATCACCAGTTTCAGTTTCAATTATTACCCGACAATTACCAGGTTCAGGAACAGTTGTTACCCTGCTATCACCAGGTTCAGAAACAGTTGATACCATATAATTACCACGTTCAGGAAAAGTTATTACCCTACAACCACCAGGTTCAGGAAAAGTTGTTACCCTAGAATCACCAGGTGCAGGAACAGTTATTATGCTGCAACTGCCAGATTCATGAACATTTATTATCCTACAACCACCAGGTTCAGGAACAGTTATTACCCTACAATCACCAGGTTCAGGAACAGTTGATACCCTACAATCACCAGGTTCAGGAACAGTTGTTACCCTACAGTCACCAGGTTCAGGAACAGTTATTATCCTAAAATGACCAGGTTCAGGAACAGTTATTACCCTACAACCACCAGGTTCAGGAACAGTTATTACCCTACAGTCACCAGATTCAGCATCAGTTATTACCCTACAATCACCAGGTTCAGGAACTGTTATTACGCCACGATCACTAGGTGCAGGAACAGTTGTTACACTGCAATCACCAGGTTCAGGAACAGTTATAACCCTGCAATCTCCAGGTTCAGGTACAGTTATAACGATACAATCATCAAGTTCAGCGACTTTTATTACCCTACAATTACCACGTTCAGGAACTGTTATTACCATACAATCACCAGGATCAGGATAAGTTATAACCCTATAATCACCAGGTTCAGGAACAGTTGTTACCCTGCAATTAACAGGTTCAGGAACAGTAATTACCCTACAATAAACAGGTTCAGGAACAGTTATAGGCCGAGAACCGGCAGGTTCAGGAACAGTTATTACCCTGCAATCACCAGGTTCAATAACAATTATTACCCTACAATCACCAGGTTCAGGAACAGTTGATACCCTACAATCCCCATTTTCAGGAACAGTTATTACCCTACAGTCACCAGGTTCAGGAACAGTTATTATCCTAAAATGACCAGGTTCAGGAACAGTTATTACCCTACAGCCACCAGGTTCAGGAACAGTTATTACCCTACAAACACCAGGTTCAGGATACATTTATTACCGTACAATTACCAGGTTCAGGAACAGTTATTACCCTACAATCACCAGGTATAGGGACAGTTATTACCCTACAATCTCCAGGTTCAGGTGCAGTTATTACAATACAACCACCAGGATCAGGATAAGTTATTACCCTACAGTCACCAGGTTCAGGAACAGTTGTTACCCTACAATTAGGAGGTTCAGGAACATTTATTACCCTACAATCACCAGGTTCAGGAACAGTTATTACCCTACAGTCACCAGGTTCAGGAACAGTTATTACCCTAAAATGACCAGGTTCAGGTACAGTTATTACCCTACAACCACCAGGTTCAGGAACAGTTATTACCCTACAGTCACCAGATTCAGCATCAGTTATTACCCAACAATCACCAGGTTCAGGAACAATTATTACCCTACAATCACCAGGTTCAGGAACAATAATTACCGTACTATTACCAGGTTCAGGAACAGTTATTACAATACAACCACCAGGATCAGGATAAGTTATTACCCTACAGTCACAAGGTTCAGGAACAGTTGTTACCCTACAATTAGGAGGTTCAGGAACATTTATTTCCCTACAATCACCAGGTTCAGGAACAGTTATTAGCCGAGAACCGCCTGGTTCAGGAACAGTTATTACCCTACAATCACCAGGTTCAGGAACAATTATTATCCTACAATTACCAGGTTCAGGAACAGTTATTACCCTACAATCACAAGGTGCAGGAACAGTTATTACACTACAATTGACAGGTTCAGGAACAGTTATGACACTACAATCACCAGTTTCAGTTTCAATTATTACCCGACAATTACCAGGTTCAGGAACAGTTGTTACCCTGCTATCACCAGGTTCAGAAACAGTTGATACCATATAATTACCACGTTCAGGAAAAGTTATTACCCTACAACCACCAGGTTCAGGAACAGTTATTACCCTACAATCACCAGCTTCAGGAACAGTTATTACCCTACAATCACCAGGTTCAGGAAAAGTTGTTACCCTAGAATCACCAGGTGCAGGAACAGTTATTATGCTGCAACTGCCAGGTTCATGAACATTTATTATCCTACAATTACCAGGTTCAGGTACAGTTATTACCCTGCAATCTCCAGGTTCAGGTACAGTTATAACGATACAATCATCAAGTTCAGCGACTTTTATTACCCTACAATTACCACGTTCAGGAACTGTTATTACCATACAATCACCAGGATCAGGATAAGTTATAACCCTATAATCACCAGGTTCAGGAACAGTTGTTACCCTGCAATTAACAGGTTCAGGAACAGTAATTACCCTACAATAAACAGGTTCAGGAACAGTTATAGGCCGAGAACCGCCAGGTTCAGGAACAGTTATTACCCTGCAATCACCAGGTTCAATAACAATTATTACCCTACAATCACCAGGTTCAGGAACAGTTGATACCCGACAATCCCCATTTTCAGGAACAGTTATTACCCTACAGCCACCAGGTTCAGGAACAGTTATTACCCTACAAACACCAGGTTCAGGTACATTTATTACCGTACAATCACCAGGTTCAGGAACAGTTGTTACCCTACAATTAGGAGGTTCAGGAACAGTTGATACCCTACAATCCCCATTTTCAGGAACAGTTATTACCCTACAGTCACCAGGTTCAGGAACAGTTATTATCCTAAAATGACCAGGTTCAGGAACAGTTATTACCCTACAGTCACCAGGTTCAGGAACAGTTGTTACCCTACAATTAGGAGGTTCAGGAACATTTATTACCCTACAATCACCAGGTTCAGGAACAGTTGATACCCTACAATCCCCAGTTTCAGGAACAGTTATTACCCAACCGTCTCCAGTTTCAGGAACAGTTATTACCCTAAAATGACCAGGTTCAGGAACAGTTATTACCCTACAACCACCAGGTTCAGGAACAGTTATTACCCTACAGTCACCAGGTATAGGGACAGTTATTACCCTACAATCTCCAGGTTCAGGTGCAGTTATTACAATACAACCACCAGGATCAGGATAAGTTATTACCCTACAGTCACCAGGTTCAGGAACAGTTGTTACCCTACAATTAGGAGGTTCAGGAACATTTATTACCCTACAATCACCAGGTTCAGGAACAGTTGATACCCTACAATCCCCAGTTTCAGGAACAGTTATTACCCTACCGTCTCCAGTTTCAGGAACAGTTATTACCCTAAAATGACCAGGTTCAGGAACAGTTATTACCCTACAACCACCAGGTTCAGGAACAGTTATTACCCTACAGTCACCAGATTCAGCATCAGTTATTACCCAACAATCACCAGGGTTCAGGAACAATTATTACCCTACAATCACCAGGTTCAGGAACAATAATTACCGTACTATTACCAGGTTCAGGAACAGTTATTACAATACAACCACCAGGATCAGGATAAGTTATTACCCTACAGTCACAAGGTTCAGGAACTGTTGTTACCCTACAATTAGGAGGTTCAGGAACATTTATTTCCCTACAATCACCAGGTTCAGGAACAGTTATTAGCCGAGAACCGCCTGGTTCAGGAACAGTTATTACCCTACAATCACCAGGTTCAGAAACAATTATTATCCTACAATTACCAGGTTCAGGAACAGTTATTACCCTACAATCACAAGGTGCAGGAACAGTTATTACACTACAATTGACAGGTTCAGGAACAGTTATGACACTACAATCACCAGTTTCAGTTTCAATTATTACCCGACAATTACCAGGTTCAGGAACAGTTGCTACCCTGCTATCACCAGGTTCAGAAACAGTTGATACCATATAATTAGCACGTTCAGGAAAAGTTATTACCCTACAACCACCAGGTTCAGGAACAGTTATTACCCTACAATCACCAGCTTCAGGAACAGTTATTACCCTACAATCACCAGGTTCAGGAAAAGTTGTTACCCTAGAATCACCAGGTGCAGGAACAGTTATTATGCTGCAACTGCCAGGTTCATGAACATTTATTATCCTACAATTACCAGGTTCAGGTACAGTTATTACCCTACAATCACCAGGCGTAGGGACAGTTATTACCCTACAATCACCAGGTTCAGGAACAGTTATTACCCTACAATCTCCAGGTTCAGGTACAGTTATAACGATACAATCATCAAGTTCAGCGACTTTTATTACCCTACAATTACCACGTTCAGGAACTGTTATTACCATACAATCACCAGGATCAGGATAAGTTATAACCCTATAATCACCAGGTTCAGGAACAGTTGTTACCCTGCAATTAACAGGTTCAGGAACAGTAATTACCCTACAATAAACAGGTTCAGGAACAGTTATAGGCCGAGAACCGCCAGGTTCAGGAACAGTTATTACCCTGCAATCACCAGGTTCAATAACAATTATTACCCTACAATCACCAGGTTCAGGAACAGTTGATACCCTACAATCCCCAGTTTCAGGAACAGTTATTACCCTACAGTCACCAGGTTCAGGAACAGTTATTATCCTAAAATGACCAGGTTCAGGAACGGTTATTACCCTACAGCCACCAGGTTCAGGAACAGTTATTACCCTACAGTCACCAGATTCAGCATCAGTTATTACCCTACAATCACCAGGTTCAGGAACAATAATTACCGTACTATTACCAGGTTCAGGAACAGTTATTACCCTACTATCACAAGGTTCAGGAACAGTTGTTACTCTACAATCACCAGTTCAGGTACAGTTGTTAACCTACAATCACCAGGTTCAGGAAAAGTTGTTACCCTAGAATCACCAGGTGCAGGAACAGTTATTATGCTGCAACCGCCAGATTCATGAACATTTATTACCCTACAATTACCAGGTTCAGGAACAGTTATTACCCTACAACCACCAGGTTCAGGAACAGTTGATACCGTATAATTACCACGTTCAGGAACAGTTATTACCCTACAACCACCAGGTTCAGGAACAGTTATTATGCTGCAGTCACCAGGTTCAGCATCTGTTATTACCCTACAATCACCATGTTCAGGGACAGTTGTTACCCTTCAATTAACAGGTTCCGGAACAGTTATTACCCCAGAATAACCAGTTTCAGCAAACAGTTATTACCCTACTATCACCAGTTTCATGAACAGTTATTACCCTACAATGACCAGTTTCAGGAACAATTATTATCCGACAATTACCAGGTTCAGGAACTGTTATTACCCTACCATCACCAGGATCAGGAACAATAATTGACATACAATTACCAGGTTCAGGAACAGTTATTACCCCAGAATAACCAGCTTCAGCAAACCGTTATTACCCTACAATCTCCAGGTTCAGGTACAGATATAACGAGACAATCATCAAGTTCAGCGACTGTTATTACCGTACAATTACCACGTTCAGGAACAGTTATTACCATACAACCACCAGGATCAGGATAAGTTATTACCCTACAATCACCAGGTTCAGGAACAATTGTTACCCTGCAATTAATAGGTTCAGGAACAGTTATTACCCTACAATCCCCAGTTTCAGGAACAGTTATTACCCTACAGTCACCAGGTTCAGGAACAGATATTATCCTAAAATGACCAGGTTCAGGAACAGTTATTACCCTACAATCCCCAGTTTCAGGAACAGTTATTACCCTACAGTCACCAGATTCAGCATCAGTTATTACCCTACAATCACCAGGTTCAGGAACTGTTATTACGCTACGATCACCAGGTGCAGGAACAGTTGTTGCACTGCAATCACCAGGTTCAGGAACAATTATTATCATACAATTAGCAGGTTCAGGAACAGTTATTACCCTACCATCACCAGGATCAGGAACAATAATTGCCATACAATTACCAGGTTCAGGAACAGTTATTACCCTGCTATCACCAGGTTCTGGAACAGTTGATACCATATAATTACCACGTTCAGGAACAGTTATTACCCAGAATCACCAGGTTCAGGTACAGTTATTACTATACAATCACCAAGGTAAGGAACATTTATTACACTACAATCGGCAGGTTCAGGAACAGTTATGACACCACAATCACCAGTTTCAGTTCCAATTATTAGCCGACAATTACCAGGTTCAGGAACAATTATTACCCTACAATCACCAGGTTCAGGAATAACTATTACCCTACAATTACCTGGTTCAGGAACAGTTATTACCCTACTATCACAAGGTACAGGAACAGTTGTTACTCTACAATCACCAGTTCAGGTACAGTTGTTAAACTACAATCACCAGTTCAGATACAGTTGTTAAGCTACAATCACCAGGTTCAGGAAAAGTTGTTACCCTAGAATCACCAGGTGCAGGAACAGTTATTATGCTGCAACCGCCAGATTCATGAACATTTATTATCCTACAACCACCAGGTTCAGGAACAGTTGTTACCCTGCTATCACCAGGTTCAGGAACAGTTGATACCGTATAATTACCACATTCAGGAACAGTTATTACCCTACAACCACCAGGTTCAGGAACAGTTATTATGCTACAGTCACCAGGTTCAGCATCTGTTATTACCCTACAATCACCAGGTTGAGGGACAGTTGTTACCCTTCAATTAACAGGATCCGGAACAGTTATTACCCCAGAATAACCAGCTTCAGCAAACAGTTATTAACCTACTATCACCAGTTTCATGAACAGTTATTACCGTACAATCACCAGGTTCAGGAAAAATTATTATCCTACAATTAGCAGGTTCAGGAACAGTTATTACCCTACCATCACCAGGATCAGGAACAATAATTGCCGTACATTTACCAGGTTCAGGAACAGTTATTACCCTACAATCACCAGGTTCAGGAACAGTTATTATCCTAAAATGACCAGGTTCAGGAACAGTTATTACCCTACAACCACCAGGTTCAGGATCAGTTATTACCCTACAGTCACCAGATTCAGCATCAGTTATTACCCTACAATCACCAGGTTCAGGAACTGTTATTACGTCACGATCACCAGGTGCAGGAACAGTTGTTACACTGCAATCACCAGGTTCAGGAACAGTTATAACCCTACAATCACCAGGTTCAGGAACAATAATTACTGTACTATTACCAGGTTCAGTAACAGTTTATTACCCTACTATCACCAGGTTCAGGGAAGTTGTTACCCTTCAATTAACCAGTTCCGGAACAGTTATTACCCCAGAATTACCAGCTTCAGGAACAGTTAATACCCTACTATCACCAGTTTCATTAACAGTTATTACCCTACAATCACCAGGTTCAGGAACAATTATTATCCTACAATTACCAGCTTCAGGAACAGTTATTACCCTACCATCACCAGGAACAGGAACAATAATTGCCGTACAATTACCAGGTTCAGGAACAGTTATTACCCTACCATCACCAGGAACAGGAACAATAATTGCCGTACAATCACCAGGTTCAGGAACAATTATTATCCTACAATTACCAGCTTCAGGAACAGTTATTACCCTACCATCACCAGGATCAGGAACAATAATTGCCGTACAATTACCAGGTTCAGGAACAGTTATTACCCTGCTATCACCAGGTTCAGGAACAGTTGATACCATATAATTACCACGTTCAGGAACAGTTATTACGCAGAATCACCAGGTTCAGGTACAGTTATTACGATACAATCACCAAGGTAAGGAACATTTATTACACTACAATCGGCAGGTTCAGGAACAGCTATGACACTACAATCACCAGTTTCAGTTCCAATTATTAGCCGACAATTACCAGGTTCAGGAGCAGTTATTACCCTACAATCACAAGTTTCAGGAACAGTTATTACCCTACAATCACCAGGTTCAGGAATAACTATTACCCTACAATTACCAGGTTCAGGAACAGTTATTACCCTACTATCACAAGGTTCAGGAACAGTTGTTACCCTACAACCACCAGGTTCAGGAACAGTTATTATGCTACAGTCACCAGGTTCAGCATCTGTTATTACCCTACAATCACCAGGTTCAGGGACAGTTGTTACCCTTCAATTAACAGGTCTGGAACAGTTATTACCCCAGAATAACCAGCTTCAGCAAACAGTTATTACCCTACTATCACCAGTTTCATGAACAGTTATAACCCAACAATCACCAGGTTCAGGAACAATTATTATCCTACAATTGCCAGGTTCAGGAACAGTTATTACCCTACCATCACCAGGATCAGGAACAATAATTGCCGTACAATTACCAGGTTCAGGAACAGTTATTACCCTACAATCTCCAGGTTCAGGTACAGATATAACGATACAATCATCAAGTTCAGCGACTGTTATTACCGTACAATTACCACGTTCAGGAACAGTTATTACCAAACAACCACCAGGATCAGGATAACTTATTACCCTACAATCACCAGGTACAGGAACAGTTGTTACCCTACAATTAACAGGTTCAGGAACAGTTATTACCCTACAATCACCAGGTTCAGGAACAGTTATGAGCCGAGAACCGCCAGGTTCAGGAACAGTTATTACCCTGCAATCACCAGGTTCAATAACAATTATTACCCTACAATCACCAGGTTCAGGAACAGTTGATACCCTACAATCCCCAGTTTCAGGAACAGTTATTACCCTACCGTCACCAGTTTCAGGAACAGTTATTACCCTACAATCACCAGCTTCAGGAACAGTTATTACCCTACAATCACCAGGTTCAGGAAAAGTTGTTACCCTAGAATCACCAGGTGCAGGAACAGTTATTATGCTGCAACTGCCAGGTTCATGAACATTTATTATCCTACAATTACCAGGTTCAGGAACAGTTATTACCCTACAATCTCCAGGTTCAGGTACAGTTATAACGATACAATCATCAAGTTCAGCGACTTTTATTACCCTACAATTACCACGTTCAGGAACTGTTATTACCATACAATCACCAGGATCAGGATAAGTTATAACCCTATAATCACCAGGTTCAGGAACAGTTGTTACCCTGCAATTAACAGGTTCAGGAACAGTAATTACCCTACAATAAACAGGTTCAGGAACAGTTATAGGCCGAGAACCGCCAGGTTCAGGAACAGTTATTACCCTGCAATCACCAGGTTCAATAACAATTATTACCCTACAATCACCAGGTTCAGGAACAGTTGATACCCTACAATCCCCAGTTTCAGGAACAGTTATTACCCTACCGTCACCAGTTTCAGGAACAGTTATTACCCTAAAATGACCAGGTTCAGGAACAGTTATTACCCTACAACCACCAGGTTCAGGAACAGTTGTTACCCTACAGTCACCAGATTCAGCATCAGTTATTACCCTACAATCACCAGGTTCAGGAACAGTTATTACGCCATGATCACCAGGTGCAGGAACAGTTGTTACACTGCAATCACCAGGTTCAGGAACAGTAATATCCCTACAATCACCAGGTTCAGGAACAATTATTACCCTACAATCTCCAGGTTCAGGAACAATAATTACCGTACTATTACCAGGTTCAGGAACAGTTAATACCCTACTATCACCAGATTCAGGAACAGTTGATACCGTATAATTACCACGTTCAGGAACAGTTAATACCCCAGAATCACTAGGTTCAGGTACAGTTATTACGCTACAATCTCCAAGGTCAGGAATAATTCTTACACTACAATCGACAGGTTCAGGAACAGTTATGACACTACAATCACCAGTTTCAGTTTCAATTATTACCCGACAATTACCAGGTTCAGGAACAGTTATTACCCTACAATCACTAGGTTCAGGAACAGTTATTACCCTACAATCACCAGTTTCAGGAACAGTTATTACCCTACAATCACCAGGTTCTGGGACAGTTGTTACCCTACAATTAACAGGCTCAGGAACAGTTATTACCCTACAATCACCAGGTTCAGGAACAGTTATAAGCCGAGAACCGCCAGGTTCAGGAACAGTTATTAGCCTGCAATCACCAGGTCAATAACAATTATTACCCTACAATCACCACGTTCAGGAACAGTTGATACCCTACAATCACCAGTTTCAGGAACAGTTATTACCCTACAGTCACCAGGTTCAGGAACAGTTATTACCCTACAATGACCAGGTTCAGGAACAGTTATAAGCCGAGAACCGCCAGGTTCAGGAACAGTTATTACCCTGCAATCACCAGGTTGAATAACAATTATTACCCTACAATCACCAGGTTCAGGAACAGTTGATACCCTACAATCCCCAGTTTCAGGAACAGTTATTACCCTACAGTCACCAGGTTCAGGAACAGTTATTACCCTAAAATGACCAGGTTCAGGAACAGTTATTACCCTACAACCACCAGGTTCAGGAACAGTTATTACCCTACAGTCACCAGATTCAGCATCAGTTATTACCCAACAATCACCAGGTTCAGGAACAATTATTACCCTACAATCACCAGGTTCAGGAACAATAATTACCGTAGTATTACCAGGTTCAGGAACAGTTATTACCCTTCTATCACCAGGGTCAGGAACAGTTGATACCTTATAATTACCACGTTCAGGAACAGTTATTACCCCAGAATCACTAGTTTCAGGTACAGTTATTACGCTACAATCACCATGGTCAGGAACAGTTATTACACTACAATCGACAGGTTCAGGAACAGTTATGACACTACATCACCAGTTTCAGTTTCAATTATTACCCTACAATCACCAGGTTCAGGAACAGTTAATACCTTACAATCACAAGTTTCAGGAACAGTTATTACCCTGCAATCACCAGGTTCAGGAATAACTATTACCCTACAATTACCAGGTTCAGGAACAGTTATTGCCCTACTATCACAAGGTTCAGGAACAGTTGTGACTCTTCAATCTCCAGGTACAGCTACAGTTATAACGATACAATCATCAAGTTCAGCGACTGTTATTACCCTACAATTACCACGTTCAGGAACAGTTATTACATTACAACCACCAGGATCAGGATTAGTTATTACCCTATAATCACCAGGTTCAGGAACAGTTGTTACCCTACAATTAACAGGTTCAGGAACAGATATTACCCTACAATCACCAGGTTCAGGAACAGTTATAAGCCGAGAACCGCCAGGTTCAGGAACCGTTATTGCCCTGCAATCACCAGGTTCAAAAACAATTATTACCCTACAATCACCAGGTTCAGGAACAGTTGATACCCTACAATCACCAGTTTCAGGAACAGTTATTACCCTACAGTCACCAGGTTCAGGAACAGTTATTACCCTACAATAACCAGGTTCAGGAACAGTTATAAGCCGAGAACCGCCAGGTTCAGGAACAGTTATTACCCTGCAATCAACAGGTTCAATAACAAATATTACCCTACTATCACCAGTTTCAGGAACATTTGATACCGTACAATTACCACGTTCAGGAACAGTTATTACCCCAGAATCACTAGGTACAGGTACAGTTATTACGCTACAATCACCAAGGTCAGGAACAGTTAATACACTACAATCGACAGGTTCAGGAACAGTTATGACACTAAAATCTCCAGTTTCAGTTTCAATTATTACCGGACAATTTCCAGGTTCAGGAGCAGTTATTACCCTACAATCACCAGGTTCAGGAACAGTTATTACCCTATAATCACCAGTTTCAGTAACAGTTATTGCCCTACAATCACCAGATTCAGGAATAACTATTATCCTACAATTACCAGGTTCAGGAACAGTTATTACCCTACCATCACAAGGTTCAGGAACAGTTGTTACTCTACAATCACCAGTTCAGGTACAGCTGTTAACCTACAATCACCAGGTTCAGGAAAAGTTGTTACCCTAGAATCACCACGTGCAGGAACAGTTATTATGCTACAACCGCCAGGTTCAGGAACATTTATTATCCTACAATTACCAGGTTCAGGTACAGTTATTACCCTACAATCACCAGTTATAGGGACAGTTATTAACCTGCAATCACCAGGTTCAGGAACATTTATTACCCTACAATTACCAGGTTCAGGTATAGTTATTATGATACAATCATCAAGTTCAGGAACTGTTATTACCCTACAACCCCCAGGTTCAGGAACAGTTATTACCCTACAATCACCAGGTTCAGGAACAGTTGATACCATACAACCCCCAGGTTCAGGAACAGTTATTACCCTAAAATCACGAGGTTCAGCATCAGTTAT
Source organism: Hypanus sabinus (assembly GCF_030144855.1). NCBI lineage: Eukaryota > Metazoa > Chordata > Chondrichthyes > Myliobatiformes > Dasyatidae > Hypanus > Hypanus sabinus. The sequence continues at coordinate 87,976,556 of NC_082709.1, read as the reverse complement.
TACCCTACAATCACCAGGTTCAGGAACAGTTGTTACCCTACAATCCCCAGGTTCAGGAACAGTTATTACCCTAAAATGACCAGGTTCAGGAACAGTTATTACCCTACAACCACCAGGTTCAGGAACAGTTATTACCCTACAGTCACCAGATTCAGCATCAGTTATTACCCTACAATCACCAGGTTCAGGAACAGTTATTACCCTACAATCACCAGGTTCAGGAACAATAATTACCGTACTATTACCAGGTTCAGGAACAGTTATTACCCTTCTATCACCAGGGTCAGGAACAGTTGATGCCGTATAATTACCACGTTCAGGAACAGTTATTACCCCAGAATCACTAGTTTCAGGTACAGTTGTTACGCTACAATCACCAAGGTCAGGAACAGTTATTACACTACAATCGGCAGGTTCAGGAACAGTTATGACACTACAATCACCAGTTTCAGGAATAACTATTACCCTACAATTGCCAGGTTCAGGAACAGTTATTACCCTACAATCACCAGGTTCAGGAACAGTTAATACCTTACAATCACCAGTTTCAGGAACAGTTATTACCCTGCAATCACCAGGTTCAGGAATAACTATTACCCTACAATTGCCAGGTTCAGGAACAGTTATTGCCCTACTATCACAAGGTTCAGGAACAGTTGTTACTCTTCAATCTCCAGGTTCAGCTACAGTTATAACGATACAATCATCAAGTTCAGCGACTGTTATTACACTACAATTACCACGTTCAGGAACAGTTGTTACCCTACAATTAACAGGTTCAGGAACAGATATTACCCTACAATCACCAGGTCCAGGAACAGTTATAAGCCGAGAACCGCGAGTTTCAGGAACCGTTATGACCCTGCAATCACCAGGTTCAATAACAATTATTACCCTACAATCACAAGGTTCTGGAACAGTTGATACCCTACAATCACCAGTTTCAGGAACAGTTATTACCCTACAGTCACCAGGTTCAGGAACAGTTATTACCCTACAATCACCAAGGTCAGGATCAGTTAATACACTACAATCGACAGGTTCAGGAACAGTTATTACCCTACTATCACAAGGTTCAGGAACAGTTGTTACTCTACAATCACCAGTTGAGGTACAGCTGTTAACCTACAATCACCAGGTTCAGGAAAAGTTGTTACCCTAGAATCACCAGGTGCAGGAACAGTTATTATGCTACAACCGCCAGGTTCAGGAACATTTATTATCCTACAATTACCAGGTTCAGGTCCAGTTATTACCCTACAATCACCAGTTATAGGGACAGTTATTACGCTACAATCACCAGGTTCAGGTACATTTATTATCGTACAATTGCCAGGTTCAGGAACAGTTATTACCCTACAATCACCAGGATAAGGAATAGTTATTATCGTACAATTACCAGGTTCAGGTACAGTTATTACCCTACAATCACCAGGTATAGGGACAGTTATTACCCTACAGTCACCAGGTTCAGGAACAGTTGTTACCCTAAAATCTCCAGGTTCAGGTACAGTTATTACAATACAACCACCAGGATCAGGATAAGTTATTACCCTACAGTCACAAGGTTCAGGAACAGTTGTTACCCTACAATTAGGAGGTTCAGGAACATTTATTTCCCTACAATCACCAGGTTCAGGAACAGTTATTAGCCGAGAACCGCCTGTTTCAGGAACAGTTATTACCCTACAATCACCAGGTTCAGGAACAATTATTATCCTACAATTACCAGGTTCAGGAACAGTTATTACCCTACAATCACAAGGTGCAGGAACAGTTATTATGCTACAACCGCCAGGTTTAGGAACATTTATTATCCGACAATTACCAGGTTCAGGTACAGTTATTACCCTACAATCAGCAGTTATAGGGATAGTTATTACCCTACAATCACCAGGTTCAGGTACATTTATTACCGTACAATTACCAGGTTCAGGAACAGTTATTACCCTACAATCACCAGGTTCAGGAATAATTATTATTGTACAATTACCAGGTTCAGGTACAGTTATTACCCTATAATCACCAGGTATAGGGACAGTTATTACCCTACAATCTCCAGGTTCAGGTGCAGTTATTACAATACAACCACCAGGATCAGGATAAGTTATTACCCTACAGTCACCAGGTTCAGGAACAGTTGTTACCCTACAATTAGGAGGTTCAGGAACATTTATTACCCTACAATAACCAGGTTCAGGAACAGTTGATACCCTACAATCCCCAGTTTCAGGAACAGTTATTACCCTACCGTCTCCAGTTTCAGGAACAGTTATTACCCTAAAATGACCAGGTTCAGGAACAGTTATTACCCTACATCCACCAGGTTCAGGAACAGTAATATCCCTGCAATCACCAGGTTCAGGAACAAATATTACCCTACAATCACCAGGTTCAGGAACATTTATTTCCGTACAATTACCAGGTTCAGTAACAGTTATTACCAAACAACCACCAGGATCAGGATAACTTATTACCCTACAATCACCAGGTACAGGAACAGTTGTTACCCTACAATTAACAGGTTCAGAAACAGTTATTACCCTACAATCACCAGGTTCAGGAACAGTTATGAGCCGAGAACCGCCAGGTTCAGGAACAGTTATTACCCTGCAATCACCAGGTTCAATAACAATTATTAGCCTACAATCACCAGGTTCAGGAACAGTTGATACCCTACAATCCCCAGTTTCAGGAACAGTTATTACCATACCGTCACCAGTTTCAGGAACAGTTATTACCCTAAAATGACCAGGTTCAGGAACAGTTATTACCCTACAACCACCAGGTTCAGGAACAGTTGTTACCCTTCAGTCACCAGATTCAGCATCAGTTATTACCCTACAATCACCAGGTTCAGGAACAGTTATTACGCCACGATCACCAGGTGCAGGAACAGTTGTTACACTGCAATCACCAGGTTCAGGAACAGTAATATCCCTACAATCACCAGGTTCAGGAACAATTATTACCCTACAATCTCCAGGTTCAGGAACAATAATTACCGTACTATTACCAGGTTCAGGAACAGTTAATACCCTACTATCACCAGGTTCAGGAACAGTTAATACCGTATAATTACCACGTTCAGGAACAGTTAATACCCCAGAATCACTAGGTTCAGGTACAGTTATTACGCTACAATCTCCAAGGTCAGGAATAATCCTTACACTACAATCGACAGGTTCAGGAACAGTTATGACACTACAATCACCAGTTTCAGTTTCAATTATTACCCGACAATTACCAGGTTCAGGAACAGTTATTACCCTACAATCACTAGGTTCAGGAACAGTTATTACCCTACAATCACCAGTTTCAGGAACAGTTATTACCCTACAATCACCAGGTTCTGGGACAGTTGTTACCCTACAATTAACAGGCTCAGGAACAGTTATTACCCTACAATCACCAGGTTCAGGAACAGTTATAAGCCGAGTACCGCCAGGTTCAGGAACAGTTATTACCCTGCAATCACCAGGTCAATAACAATTATTACCCTACAATCACCACGTTCAGGAACAGTTGATACCCTACAATCACCAGTTTCAGGAACAGTTATTACCCTACAGTCACCAGGTTCAGGAACAGTTATTACCCTACAATGACCAGGTTCAGGAACAGTTATAAGCCGAGAACCGCCAGGTTCAGGAAAAGTTATTACCCTGCAATCACCATGTTCAATAACAATTATTACCCTACAATTACCAGGTTCAGGAACAGTTATTACCCTACTATCACAAGGTTCAGGAACAGTTCTAACTCTACAATCACCAGTTCAGGTACAGTTGTTAAACTACAATCACCAGTTCAGGTACAGTTGTTAACCTACAATCACCAGGTACAGGAAAAGTTGTTACCCTAGAACCACCAGGTGCAGGAACAGTTATAAGCCGAGTACCGCCAGGTTCAGGAACAGTTATTACCCTGCAATCACCAGGTCAATAACAATTATTACCCTACAATCACCACGTTCAGGAACAGTTGATACCCTACAATCACCAGTTTCAGGAACAGTTATTACCCTACAGTCACCAGGTTCAGGAACAGTTATTACCCTACAATGACCAGGTTCAGGAACAGTTATAAGCCGAGAACCGCCAGGTTCAGGAAAAGTTATTACCCTGCAATCACCATGTTCAATAACAATTATTACCCTACAATTACCAGGTTCAGGAACAGTTATTACCCTACTATCACAAGGTTCAGGAACAGTTCTAACTCTACAATCACCAGTTCAGGTACAGTTGTTAAACTACAATCACCAGTTCAGGTACAGTTGTTAACCTACAATCACCAGGTACAGGAAAAGTTGTTACCCTAGAACCACCAGGTGCAGGAACAGTTATTATGCTGCAACCGCCAGATTCATGAACATTTATTACCCTACAATCACCAGGTTCAGGAACAGTTGTTACCCTACAATTAACAGGTTCAGGAACAGTTATTACCCTACAATCCCCAGTTTCAGGAACAGTTATTACCCTACAGTCACCAGGTTCAGGAACAGTTATTACCCTAAAATGACCAGTTTCAGGAACAGTTATTACCCTACAACCACCAGGTTCAGGAACAGTTATTACCCTACAGTCACCAGATTCAGCATCAGTTATTACCCAACAATCACCAGGTTCAGGAACAATTATTACCCTACAATCACCAGGTTCAGGAACAATAATTACCGTACTATTACCAGGTTCAGGAACAGTTATTACAATACAACCACCAGGATCAGGATAAGTTATTACCCTACAGTCACAAGGTTCAGGAACAGTTGTTACCCTACAATTAGGAGGTTCAGGATCATTTATTTCCCTACAATCACCAGGTTCAGGAACAGTTATTAGCCGAGAACCGCCTGGTTCAGGAACAGTTATTACCCTACAATCACCAGGTTCAGGAACAATTATTATCCTACAATTACCAGGTTCAGGAACAGTTATTACCCTACAATCACAAGGTGCAGGAACAGTTATTATGCTACAACCGCCAGGTTTAGGAACATTTATTATCCGACAATTACCAGGTTCAGGTACAGTTATTACCCTACAATCACCAGTTATAGGGACAGTTATTACCCTACAATCACCAGGTTCAGGTACATTTATTACCGTACAATTACCAGGTTCAGGAACAGTTATTACCCTACAATCACCAGGTTCAGGAATAATTATTATCGTACAATTACCAGGTTCAGGTACAGTTATTACCCTACAATCACCAGGTATAGGGACAGTTATTACCCTACAATCTCCAGGTTCAGGTGCAGTTATTACAATACAACCACCAGGATCAGGATAAGTTATTACCCTACAGTCACCAGGTTCAGGAACAGTTGTTACCCTACAATTAGGAGGTTCAGGAACATTTATTACCCTACAATCACCAGGTTCAGGAACAGTTGATACCCTACAATCCCCAGTTTCAGGAACAGTTATTACCCTACCGTCTCCAGTTTCAGGAACAGTTATTACCCTAAAATGACCAGGTTCAGGAACAGTTATTACCCTACATCCACCAGGTTCAGGAACAGTTATTACCCTACAGTCACCAGATTCAGCATCAGTTATTACCCTGCATTCACCAGGTTCAGGAACAGTAATATCCCTGCAATCACCAGGTTCAGGAACAAATATTACCCTACAATCACCAGGTTCAGGAACATTTATTTCCGTACAATTACCAGGTTCAGTAACAGTTATTACCAAACAACCACCAGGATCAGGATAACTTATTACCCTACAATCACCAGGTACAGGAACAGTTGTTACCCTACAATTAACAGGTTCAGAAACAGTTATTACCCTACAATCACCAGGTTCAGGAACAGTTATGAGCCGAGAACCGCCAGGTTCAGGAACAGTTATTACCCTGCAATCACCAGGTTCAATAACAATTATTAGCCTACAATCACCAGGTTCAGGAACAGTTGATACCCTACAATCCCCAGTTTCAGGAACAGTTATTACCATACCGTCACCAGTTTCAGGAACAGTTATTACCCTAAAATGACCAGGTTCAGGAACAGTTATTACCCTACAACCACCAGGTTCAGGAACAGTTGTTACCCTTCAGTCACCAGATTCAGCATCAGTTATTACCCTACAATCACCAGGTTCAGGAACAGTTATTACGCCACGATCACCAGGTGCAGGAACAGTTGTTACACTGCAATCACCAGGTTCAGGAACAGTAATATCCCTACAATCACCAGGTTCAGGAACAATTATTACCCTACAATCTCCAGGTTCAGGAACAATAATTACCGTACTATTACCAGGTTCAGGAACAGTTAATACCCTACTATCACCAGGTTCAGGAACAGTTGATACCGTATAATTACCACGTTCAGGAACAGTTAATACCCCAGAATCACTAGGTTCAGGTACAGTTATTACGCTACAATCTCCAAGGTCAGGAATAATTCTTACACTACAATCGACAGGTTCAGGAACAGTTATGACACTACAATCACCAGTTTCAGTTTCAATTATTACCCGACAATTACCAGGTTCAGGAACAGTTATTACCCTACAATCACTAGGTTCAGGAACAGTTATTACCCTACAATCACCAGTTTCAGGAACAGTTATTACCCTACAATCACCAGGTTCTGGGACAGTTGTTACCCTACAATTAACAGGCTCAGGAACAGTTATTAACCTACAATCACCAGGTTCAGGAACAGTTATAAGCCGAGTACCGCCAGGTTCAGGAACAGTTATTACCCTGCAATCACCAGGTCAATAACAATTATTACCCTACAATCACCACGTTCAGGAACAGTTGATACCCTACAATCACCAGTTTCAGGAACAGTTATTACCCTACAGTCACCAGGTTCAGGAACAGTTATTACCCTACAATGACCAGGTTCAGGAACAGTTATAAGCCGAGAACCGCCAGGTTCAGGAAAAGTTATTACCCTGCAATCACCATGTTCAATAACAATTATTACCCTACAATCACCAGGTTCAGGAACAGTTGATACCCTACAATCCCCATTTTCAGGAACAGTTATTACCCTACAGTCACCAGGTTCAGGAACAGTTATTATCCTAAAATGACCAGGTTCAGGAACAGTTATTACCCTACAACCACCAGGTTCAGGAACAGTTATTACCCTACTATCACAAGGTTCAGGAACAGTTCTAACTCTACAATCACCAGTTCAGGTACAGTTGTTAAACTACAATCACCAGTTCAGGTACAGTTGTTAACCTACAATCACCAGGTACAGGAAAAGTTGTTACCCTAGAACCACCAGGTGCAGGAACAGTTATTATGCTGCAACCGCCAGATTCATGAACATTTATTATCCTACAATCACCAGGTTCAGGAACAGTTGTTACCCTACAATTAACAGGTTCAGGAACAGTTATTACCCTACAATCCCCAGTTTCAGGAACAGTTATTACCCTACAGTCACCAGGTTCAGGAACAGTTATTACCCTAAAATGACCAGTTTCAGGAACAGTTATTACCCTACAACCACCAGGTTCAGGAACAGTTTTTACCCTACAGTCACCAGATTCAGCATCAGTTATTACCCAACAATCACCAGGTTCAGGAACAATTATTACCCTACAATCACCAGGTTCAGGAACAATAATTACCGTACTATTACCAGGTTCAGGAACAGTTATTACAATACAACCACCAGGATCAGGATAAGTTATTACCCTACAGTCACAAGGTTCAGGAACAGTTGTTACCCTACAATTAGGAGGTTCAGGAACATTTATTTCCCTACAATCACCAGGTTCAGGAACAGTTATTAGCCGAGAACCGCCTGGTTCAGGAACAGTTATTACCCTACAATCACCAGGTTCAGGAACAATTATTATCCTACAATTACCAGGTTCAGGAACAGTTATTACCCTACAATCACAAGGTGCAGGAATAGTTATTATGCTACAACCGCCAGGTTTAGGAACATTTATTATCCGACAATTACCAGGTTCAGGTACAGTTATTACCCTACAATCACCAGTTATAGGGACAGTTATTACCCTACAATCACCAGGTTCAGGTACATTTATTACCGTACAATTACCAGGTTCAGGAACAGTTATTACCCTACAATCACCAGGTTCAGGAATAATTATTATCGTACAATTACCAGGTTCAGGTACAGTTATTACCCTACAATCACCAGGTATAGGGACAGTTATTACCCTATAATCTCCAGGTTCAGGTGCAGTTATTACAATACAACCACCAGGATCAGGATAAGTTATTACCCTACAGTCACCAGGTTCAGGAACAGTTGTTACCCTACAATTAGGAGGTTCAGGAACATTTATTACCCTACAATCACCAGGTTCAGGAACAGTTGATACCCTACAATCCCCAGTTTCAGGAACAGTTATTACCCTACCGTCTCCAGTTTCAGGAACAGTTATTACCCTAAAATGACCAGGTTCAGGAACAGTTATTACCCTACAACCACCAGGTTCAGGAACAGTTATTACCCTACAGTCACCAGATTCAGCATCAGTTATTACCCTGCAATCACCAGGTTCAGGAACAATTATTACCCTACAATCACCAGGTTGAGGAACATTTATTACCGTACAATTACTAGGTTCAGTAACAGTTATTACCAAACAACCACCAGGATCAGGATAACTTATTACCCTACAATCACCAGGTACAGGAACAGTTGTTACCCTACAATTAACAGGTTCAGAAACAGTTATTACCCTACAATCACCAGGTTCAGGAACAGTTATGAGCCGAGAACCGCCAGGTTCAGGAACAGTTATTACCCTGCAATCACCAGGTTCAATAACAATTATTAGCCTACAATCACCAGGTTCAGGAACAGTTGATACCCTACAATCCCCAGTTTCAGGAACAGTTATTACCATACCGTCACAAGTTTCAGGAACAGTTATTACCCTAAAATGACCAGGTTCAGGAACAGTTATTACCCTACAACCACCAGGTTCAGGAACAGTTGTTACCCTACAGTCACCAGATTCAGCATCAGTTATTACCCTACAATCACCAGGTTCAGGAACAGTTATTACGCCACGATCACCAGGTGCAGGAACAGTTGTTACACTGCAATCACCAGGTTCAGGAACAGTAATATCCCTACAATCACCAGGTTCAGGAACAATTATTACCCTACAATCTCCAGGTTCAGGAACAATAATTACCGTACTATCACCAGGTTCAGGAACAGTTGATACCGTATAATTACCACGTTCAGGAAAGTTAATACCCCAGAATCACTAGGTTCAGGTACAGTTATTACGCTACAATCTCCAAGGTCAGGAATAATTCTTACACTACAATCGACAGGTTCAGGAACAGTTATGACACTACAATCACCAGTTTCAGTTTCAATTATTACCCGACAATTACCAGGTTCAGGAACAGTTATTACCCTACAATCACTAGGTTCAGGAACAGTTATTACCCTACTATCACCAGTTTCAGGAACAGTTATTACCCTACAATCACCAGGTTCTGGGACAGTTGTTACCCTACAATTAACAGGCTCAGGAACAGTTATTACCCTACAATCACCAGGATCAGGAACAGTTATAAGCCGAGTACCGCCAGGTTCAGGAACAGTTATTACCCTGCAATCACCAGGTCCATAACAATTATTACCCTACAATCACCACGTTCAGGAACAGTTGATACCCTACAATCACCAGTTTCAGGAACAGTTATTACCCTACAGTCACCAGGTTCAGGAACAGTTATTACCCTACAATGACCAGGTTCAGGAACAGTTATAAGCCGAGAACCGCCAGGTTCAGGAAAAGTTATTACCCTGCAATCACCATGTTCAATAACAATTATTACCCTACAATCACCAGGTTCAGGAACAGTTGATACCCTACAATCAATAGGTTCAGGAACAATTATTACCCTACAATTACCAGGTTCAGGAACAGTTATTACCCTACTATCACAAGGTTCAGGAACAGTTCTAACTCTACAATCACCAGTTCAGGTACAGTTGTTAAACTACAATCACCAGTTCAGGTACAGTTGTTAACCTACAATCACCAGGTACAGGAAAAGTTGTTACCCTAGAACCACCAGGTGCAGGAACAGTTATTATGCTGCAACCGCCAGATTCATGAACATTTATTATCCTACAATCACCAGGTTCAGGAACAGTTGTTACCCTACAATTAACAGGTTCAGGAACAGTTATTACCCTGCAATCACCAGGTCCATAACAATTATTACCCTACAATCACCACGTTCAGGAACAGTTGGTACCCTACAATCACCAGTTTCAGGAACAGTTATTACCCTACAATCACCAGGTTCAGGAACAGTTATTACCCTACAATGACCAGCTTCAGGAACAGTTATAAGCCGAGAACCGCCAGGTTCAGGAAAAGTTATTACCCTGCAATCACCATGTTCAATAACAATTATTACCCTACAATCACCAGGTTCAGGAACAGTTGATACCCTACAATCACCAGGTTCGGGAACAGTTATTACCCTACAATTACCAGGTTCAGGAACAGTTATTACCCTACTATCACAAGGTTCAGGAAAGGTTCTAACTCTACAATCACCAGTTCAGGTACAGTTGTTAAACTACAATCACCAGTTCAGGTACAGTTGTTAACCTACAATCACCAGGTACAGGAAAAGTTGTTACCCTAGAACCACCAGGTGCAGGAACAGTTATTATGCTGCAACCACCAGATTCATGAACATTTATTATCCTACAATCACCAGGTTCAGGAACAGTTGTTACCCTACAATTAACAGGTTCAGGAACAGTTATTACCCTACAATCCCCAGTTTCAGGAACAGTTATTACCCTACAGTCACCAGGTTCAGGAACAGTTATTACCCTAAAATGACCAGGTTCAGGAACAGTTATTACCCTACAACCACCAGGTTCAGGAACAGTTATTACCCTACAGTCACCAGATTCAGCATCAGTTATTACCCAACAATCACCAGGTTCAGGAACAATTATTACCCTACAATCACCAGGTTCAGGAACAATAATTACCGTACTATTACCAGGTTCAGGAACAGTTATTACCCTTCTATCACCAGGGTCAGGAACAGTTGATACCGTATAATTACCACGTTCAGGGACAGTTATTACCCCAGAATCACTAGTTTCAGGTACAGTTATTACGCTACAATCACCATGGTCAGGAACAGTTATTACACTACAATTGGCAGGTTCAGGAACAGTTATGACTCTACAATCACCAGTTTCAGTTTCAATTATTACTCTACAATCACCAGGTTCAGGAACAGTTAATACCTTACAATCACCAGTTTCAGGAACAGTTATTACACTGCAATCACCAGGTTCAGGAATAACTATTACCCTACAATTACCAGGTTCAGGAACAGTTATTGCCATACTATCACAAGGTTCAGGAACAGTTGTTACTCTTCAATCTCCAGGTTCAGCTACAGTTATAACGATACAATCATCAAGTTCAGCGACTGTTATTACCCTACAATTACCACGTTCAGGAACAGTTATTACATTACAACCACCAGGATCAGGATTAGTTATTACCCTACAATCACCAGGTTCAGGAACAGTTGTTACCCTACAATTAACAGTTTCAGGAACAGATATTACCCTACAATCACCAGGTTCAGGAACAGTTATAAGCCGAGAACCGCCAGGTTCAGGAACCGTTATTACCCTGCAATCACCATGTTCAATAACAATTATTACCCTACAAGCACCAGGTTCAGGAACCGTTGATACCCTACAATCACCAGTTTCAGGAACAGTTATTATCCTACAGTCACCAGGTTCAGGAACAGTTATTACCCTACAATAACCAGGTTCAGGAACAGTTATAAGCCGAGAACCGCCAGGTTCAGGAACAGTTATTACCCTGCAATCAACAGGTTCAATAACAAATATTACCCTACTATCACCAGTTTCAGGAACATTTGGTACCGTACAATTACCACGTTCAGGAACAGTTATTACCCCAGAATCACTGGGTTCAGGTACAGTTATTACGCTACAATCACCAAGGTCAGGATCAGTTAATACACTACAATCGACAGGTTCAGGAACAGTTATGACACTAAAATCTCCAGTTTCAGTTTCAATTATTACCGGACAATTTCCAGGTTCAGGAACAGTTATTACCCTACAATCACCAGGTTCAGGAACAGTTATTAGCCTACAATCACCAGTTTCAAGAACAGTTATTGCCCTACAATCACCAGATTCAGGAATAACTATTACCCTACAATTACCAGGTTCAGGAACAGTTATTACCCTACTATCACAAGGTTCAGGAACAGTTGTTACTCTACAATCACCAGTTCAGGTACAGCTGTTAACCTACAATCACCAGGTTCAGGAAAAGTTGTTACCCTAGAATCACCAGGTGCAGGAACAGTTATTATGCTACAACCGCCAGGTTCAGGAACATTTATTATCCTACAATTACCAGGTTCAGGTACAGTTATTACCCTACAATCACCAGTTATAGGGACAGTTATTAACCTGCAATCACCAGGATCAGGTACATTTATTACCGTACAATTACCAGGTTCAGGAACATTTATTACCCTACAATTACCAGGTTCAGGTACAGTTATTACCCTACAATCTCCAGGTTCAGGTATAGTTATTATGATACAATCATCAAGTTCAGGAACTGTTATTACCCTACAACCCCCAGGTTCAGGAACAGTTATTACCCTACAGTCACCAGGTTCAGGAACAGTTATTACCCTACAACCCCCAGGTTCAGGAACAGTTATTACCCTAAAATCACGAGGTTCAGCATCAGTTATTACCCTACAATCACCAGGTTCAGGAACAGTTGATACCCTACAATCCCCAGTTTCAGGAACAGTTATTACCCTACAGTCACCAGGTTCAGGAACAGTTATTACCCTAAAATGACCAGGTTCAGGAACAGTTATTACCCTACAACCACCAGGTTCAGGAACAGTTATTACCCTACAGTCACCAGATTCAGCATCAGTTATTACCCTACAATCACCAGGTTCAGGAACAGTTATTACCCTACAATCACCAGGTTCAGGAACAATAATTACCGTACTATTACCAGGTTCAGGAACAGTTATTACCCTTCTATCACCAGGGTCAGGAACAGTTGATACCGTATAATTACCACGTTCAGGAACAGTTATTACCCCAGAATCACTAGTTTCAGGTACAGTTATTACGCTACAATCACCAAGGTCAGGAACAGTTATTACACTACAATCGGCAGGTTCAGGAACAGTTATGACACTACAATCACCAGTTTCAGGAATAACTATTACCCTACAATTGCCAGGTTCAGGAACAGTTATTACCCTACAATCACCAGGTTCAGGAACAGTTAATACCTTACAATCACCAGTTTCAGGAACAGTTATTACCCTGCAATCACTACGTTCAGGAATAACTATTACCCTACAATTGCCAGGTTCAGGAACAGTTATTGCCCTACTATCACAAGGTTCAGGAACAGTTGTTACTCTTCAATCTCCAGGTTCAGCTACAGTTATAACGATACAATCATCAAGTTCAGCGACTGTTATTACACTACAATTACCACGTTCAGGAACAGTTGTTACCCTACAATCACCAGGTCCAGGAACAGTTATAAGCCGAGAACCGCGAGTTTCAGGAACCGTTATTACCCTGCAATCACCATGTTCAATAACAATTATTACCCTACAATCACAAGTTTCTGGAACAGTTGATACCCTACAATCACCAGTTTCAGGAACAGTTATTACCCTACAGTCACCAGGTTCAGGAACAGTTTTTACCCTACAATCACCAAGGTCAGGATCAGTTAATACACTACAATCGACAGGTTCAGGAACAGTTATGACACTACAATCACCAGTTTCAGTTTCAATTATTACCCGACAATTACCAGGATCAGGAACAGTTATTACCCTACAATCACCAGGTTCAGGAAAAGTTATTGCCCTACCATCACCAGGTTCAGGAATAACTATTATCCTACAATTACCAGGTTCAGGAACAGTTATTACCCTACTATCACAAGGTTCAGGAACAGTTGTTACTCTACAATCACCAGTTCAGGTACAGCTGTTAACCTACAATCACCAGGTTCAGGAAAAGTTGTTACCCTAGAATCACCAGGTGCAGGAACAGTTATTATGCTACAACCGCCAGGTTCAGGAACATTTATTATCCTACAATTACCAGGTTCAGGTCCAGTTATTACCCTACAATCACCAGTTATAGGGACAGTTATTACGCTACAATCACCAGGTTCAGGTACATTTATTACCGTACAATTACCAGGTTGAGGAACAGTTATTACCCTACAATCACCAGGTTAAGGAATAATTATTATCGTACAATTACCAGGTTCAGGTACAGTTATTACCCTACAATCACCAGGTATAGGGACAGTTATTACCCTACAATCACCAGGTTCAGGAACAGTTGTTACCCTACAATCTCCAGGTTCAGGTACAGTTATTACAATACAACCACCAGGATCAGGATAAGTTATTACCCTACAGTCACAAGGATCAGGAACAGTTGTTACCCTACAATTAGGAGGTTCAGGAACATTTATTTCCCTACAATCACCAGGTTCAGGAACAGTTATTAGCCGAGAACCGCCAGGTTCAGGAACAGATATTACCCTACAATCACCAGGTTCAGGAACAATTATTATCCTACAATTACCAGGTTCAGGAACAGTTATTACCCTACAATCACAAGGTGCAGGAACAGTTATTATGCTACAACCGCCAGGTTTAGGAACATTTATTATCCGACAATTACCAGGTTCAGGTACAGTTATTACCCTACAATCACCAGTTATAGGGACAGTTATTACCCTACAATCACCAGGTTCAGGTACATTTATTACCGTACAATTACCAGGTTCAGGAACAGTTATTACCCTACAATCACAAGGTTCAGGAATAGTTATTATCGTACAATTACCAGGTTCAGGTACAGTTATTACCCTACAATCACCAGGTATAGGGACAGTTATTACCCTACAATCACCAGGTTCAGGAACAGTTGTTACCCTACAATCTCCAGGTTCAGGTACAGTTATTACAATACAACCATCAGGATCAGGATAAGTTATTACCCTACAGTCACCATGTTCAGGAACAGTTGTTACCCTACAATTAGGAGGTTCAGGAACATTTATTACCCTACAATCACCAGGTTCAGGAACAGTTGATACCCTACAATCCCCAGTTTCAGGAACAGTTATTACCCTACCGTCACCAGTTTCAGGAACAGTTATTACCCTAAAATGACCAGGCTCAAGAACAGTTATTACCCTACAACCACCAGGTTCAGGAACAGTTATTACCCTACAGTCACCAGATTCAGCATCAGTTATTACCCTTCAATCACCAGGTTCAGGAACAGTAATATCCCTGCAATCACCAGGTTCAGGAATAATTATTATCGTACAATTACCAGGTTCAGGTACAGTTATTACCCTACAATCACCAGGTATAGGGACAGTTATTACCCTCCAATCACCAGTTATAGGGACAGCTTTACCCTACAATCACCAGGTTCAGGAACAGTTATTACGCCACGATCACCAGGTGCAGGAACATTTGTTACACTGCAATCACCAGGTTCAGGAACAGTAATATCCCTACAATCACCAGGTTCAGGAACAATTATTACCCTACAATCACCAAGTTCAGGAACAATAATTACCGTTCTATTACCAGTTTCAGGAACAGTTAATACCCTACTATCACCAGGTTCAGGAACAGTTGATACCGTATAATTAACACGTTCAGGAACAGTTATTACCCCAGAATCACTGGGTTCAGGTACAGTTATTACGCTACAATCACCAAGGTCAGGAATAATTCTTACACTACACTCGACAGGTTCAGGAACAGTTATGACACTACAATCACCAGTTTCAGTTTCAATTATTACCCGACAATTACCAGGTTCAGGAACGGTTCTTACCCTACAATCACTAGGTTCAGGAACAGTTATTACCCTACAATCACCAGTTTCAGGAACAGTTATTACCGTACAATCACCAGGTTCAGGAACATTTATTACCCTACAATTACCAGGTTCAGGTACAGTTATTACCCTACAATCTCCAGGTTCAGGTATAGTTATTATGATACAATCATCAAGTTCAGGAACTGTTATTACCCTACAACCCCCAGGTTCAGGAACAGTTATTACCCTACAATCACCAGGTTCAGGAACAGTTGATACCCTACAATCTCCAGGTTCAGGAACAGTTATTACCGTACAACCCCCAGGTTCAGGAACAATTATTACACTACAATCACCAGGTTCAGCGACAGTTGTTACCCTACAATCACGAGGTTCAGGAACAGTTGATACCCTACAATCACCAGGTTCAGGAACAGTTGATACCCTACAATCCCCAGTTTCAGGAACAGTTATTACCCTACAGTCACCAGGTTCAGGAACAGTTATTACCCTAAAATGACCAGGTTCAGGAACAGTTATTACCCTACAACCACCAGGTTCAGGAACAGTTATTACCCTACAGTCACCAGATTCAGCATCAGTTATTACCCTACAATCACCAGGTTCAGGAACAGTTATTACCCTACAATCACCAGGTTCAGGAACAATAATTACCGTACTATTACCAGGTTCAGGAACAGTTATTACCCTTCTATCACCAGGGTCAGGAACAGTTGATACCGTATAATTACCACGTTCAGGAACAGTTATTACCCCAGAATCACTAGTTTCAGGTACAGTTATTACGCTACAATCACCAAGGTCAGGAACAGTTATTACACTACAATCGGCAGGTTCAGGAACAGTTATGACACTACAATCACCAGTTTCAGGAATAACTATTACCCTACAATTGCCAGGTTCAGGAACAGTTATTACCCTACAATCACCAGGTTCAGGAACAGTTAATACCTTACAATCACCAGTTTCAGGAACAGTTATTACCCTGCAATCACTACGTTCAGGAATAACTATTACCCTACAATTGCCAGGTTCAGGAACAGTTATTGCCCTACTATCACAAGGTTCAGGAACAGTTGTTACTCTTCAATCTCCAGGTTCAGCTACAGTTATAACGATACAATCATCAAGTTCAGCGACTGCTATTACACTACAATTACCACGTTCAGGAACAGTTGTTACCCTACAATCACCAGGTCCAGGAACAGTTATAAGCCGAGAACCGCGAGTTTCAGGAACCGTTATTACCCTGCAATCACCATGTTCAATAACAATTATTACCCTACAATCACAAGTTTCTGGAACAGTTGATACCCTACAATCACCAGTTTCAGGAACAGTTATTACCCTACAGTCACCAGGTTCAGGAACAGTTTTTACCCTACAATCACCAAGGTCAGGATCAGTTAATACACTACAATCGACAGGTTCAGGAACAGTTATGACACTACAATCACCAGTTTCAGTTTCAATTATTACCCGACAATTACCAGGATCAGGAACAGTTATTACCCTACAATCACCAGGTTCAGGAAAAGTTATTGCCCTACCATCACCAGGTTCAGGAATAACTATTATCCTACAATTACCAGGTTCAGGAACAGTTATTACCCTACTATCACAAGGTTCAGGAACAGTTGTTACTCTACAATCACCAGTTCAGGTACAGCTGTTAACCTACAATCACCAGGTTCAGGAAAAGTTGTTACCCTAGAATCACCAGGTGCAGGAACAGTTATTATGCTACAACCGCCAGGTTCAGGAACATTTATTATCCTACAATTACCAGGTTCAGGTCCAGTTATTACCCTACAATCACCAGTTATAGGGACAGTTATTACGCTACAATCACCAGGTTCAGGTACATTTATTACCGTACAATTACCAGGTTGAGGAACAGTTATTACCCTACAATCACCAGGTTAAGGAATAATTATTATCGTACAATTACCAGGTTCAGGTACAGTTATTACCCTACAATCACCAGGTATAGGGACAGTTATTACCCTACAATCACCAGGTTCAGGAACAGTTGTTACCCTACAATCTCCAGGTTCAGGTACAGTTATTACAATACAACCACCAGGATCAGGATAAGTTATTACCCTACAGTCACAAGGATCAGGAACAGTTGTTACCCTACAATTAGGAGGTTCAGGAACATTTATTTCCCTACAATCACCAGGTTCAGGAACAGTTATTAGCCGAGAACCGCCAGGTTCAGGAACAGATATTACCCTACAATCACCAGGTTCAGGAACAATTATTATCCTACAATTACCAGGTTCAGGAACAGTTATTACCCTACAATCACAAGGTGCAGGAACAGTTATTATGCTACAACCGCCAGGTTTAGGAACATTTATTATCCGACAATTACCAGGTTCAGGTACAGTTATTACCCTACAATCACCAGTTATAGGGACAGTTATTACCCTACAATCACCAGGTTCAGGTACATTTATTACCGTACAATTACCAGGTTCAGGAACAGTTATTACCCTACAATCACAAGGTTCAGGAATAGTTATTATCGTACAATTACCAGGTTCAGGTACAGTTATTACCCTACAATCACCAGGTATAGGGACAGTTATTACCCTACAATCACCAGGTTCAGGAACAGTTGTTACCCTACAATCTCCAGGTTCAGGTACAGTTATTACAATACAACCATCAGGATCAGGATAAGTTATTACCCTACAGTCACCATGTTCAGGAACAGTTGTTACCCTACAATTAGGAGGTTCAGGAACATTTATTACCCTACAATCACCAGGTTCAGGAACAGTTGATACCCTACAATCCCCAGTTTCAGGAACAGTTATTACCCTACCGTCACCAGTTTCAGGAACAGTTATTACCCTAAAATGACCAGGCTCAAGAACAGTTATTACCCTACAACCACCAGGTTCAGGAACAGTTATTACCCTACAGTCACCAGATTCAGCATCAGTTATTACCCTTCAATCACCAGGTTCAGGAACAGTAATATCCCTGCAATCACCAGGTTCAGGAACAGTTATTACCCTACAATCACCAGGTATAGGGACAGTTATTACCCTACAATCACCAGGTTCAGGAACAGTTGTTACCCTACAATCTCCAGGTTCAGGTACAGTTATTACAATACAACCACCAGGATCAGGATAAGTTATTACCCTACAGTCACAAGGATCAGGAACAGTTGTTACCCTACAATTAGGAGGTTCAGGAACATTTATTTCCCTACAATCACCAGGTTCAGGAACAGTTATTAGCCGAGAACCGCCAGGTTCAGGAACAGATATTACCCTACAATCACCAGGTTCAGGAACAATTATTATCCTACAAACACCAGGTTCAGGAACAGTTATTACCCTACAATCACAAGGTGCAGGAACAGTTATTATGCTACAACCGCCAGGTTTAGGAACATTTATTATCCGACAATTACCAGGTTCAGGTACAGTTATTACCCTACAATCACCAGTTATAGGGACAGTTATTACCCTACAATCACCAGGTTCAGGTACATTTATTACCGTACAATTACCAGGTTCAGGAACAGTTATTACCCTACAATCACAAGGTTCAGGAATAGTTATTATCGTACAATTACCAGGTTCAGGTACAGTTATTACCCTACAATCACCAGGTATAGGGACTGTTATTACCCTACAATCACCAGGTTCAGGAACAGTTGTTACCCTACAATCTCCAGGTTCAGGTACAGTTATTACAATACAACCATCAGGATCAGGATAAGTTATTACCCTACAGTCACCATGTTCAGGAACAGTTGTTACCCTACAATTAGGAGGTTCAGGAACATTTATTACCCTACAATCACCAGGTTCAGGAACAGTTGATACCCTACAATCCCCAGTTTCAGGAACAGTTATTACCCTACCGTCACCAGTTTCAGGAACAGTTATTACCCTAAAATGACCAGGCTCAAGAACAGTTATTACCCTACAACCACCAGGTTCAGGAACAGTTATTACCCTTCAATCACCAGGTTCAGGAACAGTAATATCCCTGCAATCACCAGGTTCAGGAACAGTTATTACCCTACAATCACCAGGTTCAGGAACAATAATTACCGTACTATTACCAGGTTCAGGAACAGTTATTACCCTTCTATCACCAGGGTCAGGAACAGTTGATACCGTATAATTACCACGTTCAGGAACAGTTATTACCCCAGAATCACTAGTTTCAGGTACAGTTATTACGCTACAATCACCAAGGTCAGGAACAGTTATTACACTACAATCGGCAGGTTCAGGAACAGTTATGACACTACAATCACCAGTTTCAGGAATAACTATTACCCTACAATTGCCAGGTTCAGGAACAGTTATTACCCTACAATCACCAGGTTCAGGAACAGTTAATACCTTACAATCACCAGTTTCAGGAACAGTTATTACCCTGCAATCACTACGTTCAGGAATAACTATTACCCTACAATTGCCAGGTTCAGGAACAGTTATTGCCCTACTATCACAAGGTTCAGGAACAGTTGTTACTCTTCAATCTCCAGGTTCAGCTACAGTTATAACGATACAATCATCAAGTTCAGCGACTGCTATTACACTACAATTACCACGTTCAGGAACAGTTGTTACCCTACAATCACCAGGTCCAGGAACAGTTATAAGCCGAGAACCGCGAGTTTCAGGAACCGTTATTACCCTGCAATCACCATGTTCAATAACAATTATTACCCTACAATCACAAGTTTCTGGAACAGTTGATACCCTACAATCACCAGTTTCAGGAACAGTTATTACCCTACAGTCACCAGGTTCAGGAACAGTTTTTACCCTACAATCACCAAGGTCAGGATCAGTTAATACACTACAATCGACAGGTTCAGGAACAGTTATGACACTACAATCACCAGTTTCAGTTTCAATTATTACCCGACAATTACCAGGATCAGGAACAGTTATTACCCTACAATCACCAGGTTCAGGAAAAGTTATTGCCCTACCATCACCAGGTTCAGGAATAACTATTATCCTACAATTACCAGGTTCAGGAACAGTTATTACCCTACTATCACAAGGTTCAGGAACAGTTGTTACTCTACAATCACCAGTTCAGGTACAGCTGTTAACCTACAATCACCAGGTTCAGGAAAAGTTGTTACCCTAGAATCACCAGGTGCAGGAACAGTTATTATGCTACAACCGCCAGGTTCAGGAACATTTATTATCCTACAATTACCAGGTTCAGGTCCAGTTATTACCCTACAATCACCAGTTATAGGGACAGTTATTACGCTACAATCACCAGGTTCAGGTACATTTATTACCGTACAATTACCAGGTTGAGGAACAGTTATTACCCTACAATCACCAGGTTAAGGAATAATTATTATCGTACAATTACCAGGTTCAGGTACAGTTATTACCCTACAATCACCAGGTATAGGGACAGTTATTACCCTACAATCACCAGGTTCAGGAACAGTTGTTACCCTACAATCTCCAGGTTCAGGTACAGTTATTACAATACAACCACCAGGATCAGGATAAGTTATTACCCTACAGTCACAAGGATCAGGAACAGTTGTTACCCTACAATTAGGAGGTTCAGGAACATTTATTTCCCTACAATCACCAGGTTCAGGAACAGTTATTAGCCGAGAACCGCCAGGTTCAGGAACAGATATTACCCTACAATCACCAGGTTCAGGAACAATTATTATCCTACAATTACCAGGTTCAGGAACAGTTATTACCCTACAATCACAAGGTGCAGGAACAGTTATTATGCTACAACCGCCAGGTTCAGGAACATTTATTATCCGACAATTACCAGGTTCAGGTACAGTTATTACCCTACAATCACCAGTTATAGGGACAGTTATTACCCTACAATCACCAGGTTCAGGTACATTTATTACCGTACAATTACCAGGTTCAGGAACAGTTATTACCCTACAATCACAAGGTTCAGGAATAGTTATTATCGTACAATTACCAGGTTCAGGTACAGTTATTACCCTACAATCACCAGGTATAGGGACAGTTATTACCCTACAATCACCAGGTTCAGGAACAGTTGTTACCCTACAATCTCCAGGTTCAGGTACAGTTATTACAATACAACCACCAGGATCAGGATAAGTTATTACCCTACAGTCACCATGTTCAGGAACAGTTGTTACCCTACAATTAGGAGGTTCAGGAACATTTATTACCCTACAATCACCAGGTTCAGGAACAGTTGATACCCTACAATCCCCAGTTTCAGGAACAGTTATTACCCTACCGTCACCAGTTTCAGGAACAGTTATTACCCTAAAATGACCAGGCTCAAGAACAGTTATTACCCTACAACCACCAGGTTCAGGAACAGTTATTACCCTACAGTCACCAGATTCAGCATCAGTTATTACCCTTCAATCACCAGGTTCAGGAACAGTAATATCCCTGCAATCACCAGGTTCAGGAATAATTATTATCGTACAATTACCAGGTTCAGGTACAGTTATTACCCTACAATCACCAGGTATAGGGACAGTTATTACCCTCCAATCACCAGTTATAGGGACAGCTTTACCCTACAATCACCAGGTTCAGGAACAGTTATTACGCCACGATCACCAGGTGCAGGAACATTTGTTACACTGCAATCACCAGGTTCAGGAACAGTAATATCCCTACAATCATCAGGTTCAGGAACAATTATTACCCTACAATCACCAGGTTCAGGAACAATAATTACCGTTCTATTACCAGTTTCAGGAACAGTTAATACCCTACTATCACCAGGTTCAGGAACAGTTGATACCGTATAATTAACACGTTCAGGAACAGTTATTACCCCAGAATCACTGGGTTCAGGTACAGTTATTACGCTACAATCACCAAGGTCAGGAATAATTCTTACACTACACTCGACAGGTTCAGGAACAGTTATGACACTACAATCACCAGTTTCAGTTTCAATTATTACCCGACAATTACCAGGTTCAGGAACAGTTATTACCCTACAATCACTAGGTTCAGGAACAGTTATTACCCTACAATCACCAGTTTCAGGAACAGTTATTACCGTACAATCACCAGGTTCAGGGACAGTTGTTACCCTACAATTAACAGGCTCAGGAACAGGTATTACCCTACAATCAGCAGGTTCAGGAACAGGTATTACCCTGCAATCACCAGTTTCAATAACAATTATTACCCTACAATCACCACGTTCAGGAACAGTTGATACCCTACAATCACCAGTTTCAGGAACAGTTATTACCCTACTGTCACCACGTTCAGGAACAGTTATTACCCTACAATGTCCAGGTTCAGGAACAGTTATAAGCCGAGAACCGCCAGGTCCAGGAACAGTTATTACCCTGCAATCACCAGGTTCAGGAACAGTTATTACCCTAAAATGACCAGGTTCAGGAACAGTTATTACCCTACAACCACCAGGTTCAGGAACAGTTATTACCCTACAGTCACCAGATTCAGCATCAGTTATTACCCAACAATCACCAGGTTCAGGAACAGTTATTACCCTACAATCACCATGTTCAGGAACAATAATTACCTTACTATTACCAGGTTCAGGAACTGTTATTACCCTTCTATCACCAGGGTCAGGAACAGTTGATACCGTATAATTACTACGTTCAGGAACAGTTATTACCCCAGAATCACTAGTTTCAGGTACAGTTATTACGCTACAATCACCAAGGTCAGGAACAGTTATTACACTACAATCAACAGGTTCAGGAACAGTTATGACACTACAATCACCAGTTTCAGTTTCAATTATTACCCGACAATTACCAGGTTCAGGAACAGATATTACCCTACAATCACCAGGTTCAGGAACAGTTAATACCTTACAATCACCAGTTTCAGGAACATTTATTACCCTACAATCACCAGGTTCAGGAACCGTTGATACCCTACAATCCCCAGTTTCAGGAACAGTTATTACCCTTCCGTCACCAGTTTCAGGAACAGTTATTACCCTAAAATGACCAGGCTCAAGAACAGTTATTACCCTACAACCACCAGGTTCAGGAACAGTTATTACCCTACAGTCACCAGATTCAGCATCAGTTATTACCCTTCAATCACCAGGTTCAGGAACAGTAATATCCCTGCAATCACCAGGTTCAGGAATAATTATTATCGTACAATTACCAGGTTCAGGTACAGTTATTACCCTACAATCACCAGGTATAGGGACAGTTATTACCCTCCAATCACCAGTTATAGGGACAGCTTTACCCTACAATCACCAGGTTCAGGAACAGTTATTACGCCACGATCACCAGGTGCAGGAACAGTTGTTACACTGCAATCACCAGGTTCAGGAACAGTAATATCCCTACAATCACCAGGTTCAGGAACAATTATTACCCTACAATCACCAGGTTCAGGAACAATAATTACCGTTCTATTACCAGTTTCAGGAACAGTTAATACCCTACTATCACCAGGTTCAGGAACAGTTGATACCGTATAATTAACACGTTCAGGAACAGTTATTACCCCAGAATCACTGGGTTCAGGTACAGTTATTACGCTACAATCACCAAGGTCAGGAATAATTCTTACACTACAATCGACAGGTTCAGGAACAGGTATGACACTACAATCACCAGTTTCAGTTTCAATTATTACCCGACAATTACCAGGTTCAGGAACAGTTATTACCCTACAATCACTAGGTTCAGGAACAGTTATTACCCTACAATCACCAGTTTCAGGAACAGTTATTACCGTACAATCACCAGGTTCAGGGACAGTTGTTACCCTACAATTAACAGGCTCAGGAACAGGTATTACCCTACAATCAGCAGGTTCAGGAACAGGTATTACCCTGCAATCACCAGGTTCAATAACAATTATTACCCTACAATCACCACGTTCAGGAACAGTTGATACCCTACAATCACCAGTTTCAGGAACAGTTATTACCCTACTGTCAACACGTTCAGGAACAGTTATTACCCTACAATGACCAGGTTCAGGAACAGTTATAAGCCGAGAACCGCCAGGTCCAGGAACAGTTATTACCCTGCAATCACCAGGTTCAGGAACAGTTATTACCCTAAAATGACCAGGTTCAGGAACAGTTATTACCCTACAACCACCAGGTTCAGGAACAGTTATTACCCTACAGTCACCAGATTCAGCATCAGTTATTACCCAACAATCACCAGGTTCAGGAACAGTTATTACCCTACAATCACCATGTTCAGGAACAATAATTACCTTACTATTACCAGGTTCAGGAACAGTTATTATCCTTCTATCACCAGGGTCAGGAACAGTTGATACCGTATAATTACTACGTTCAGGAACAGTTATTACCCCAGAATCACTAGTTTCAGGTACAGTTATTACGCTACAATCACCAAGGTCAGGAACAGTTATTACACTACAATCAACAGGTTTAGGAACAGTTATGACACTACAATCACCAGTTTCAGTTTCAATTATTACCCGACAATTACCAGGTTCAGGAACAGATATTACCCTACAATGACCAGGTTCAGGAACAGTTATTACCCTACAATCACCAGGTTCAGGAACCGTTGATACCCTACAATCCCCAGTTTCAGGAACAGTTATTACCCTTCCGTCACCAGTTTCAGGAACAGTTATTACCCTAAAATGACCAGGCTCAAGAACAGTTATTACCCTACAACCACCAGGTTCAGGAACAGTTATTACCCTACAGTCACCAGATTCAGCATCAGTTATTAGCCTTCAATCACCAGGTTCAGGAACAGTAATATCCCTGCAATCACCAGGTTCAGGAATAATTATTATCGTACAATTACCAGGTTCAGGTACAGTTATTACCCTACAATCACCAGGTATAGGGACAGTTATTACCCTCCAATCACCAGTTATAGGGACAGCTTTACCCTACAATCACCAGGTTCAGGAACAGTTATTACGCCACGATCACCAGGTGCAGGAACAGTTGTTACACTGCAATCACCAGGTTCAGGAACAGTAATATCCCTACAATCACCAGGTTCAGGAACAATTATTACCCTACAATCACCAGGTTCAGGAACAATAATTACCGTTCTATTACCAGTTTCAGGAACAGTTAATACCCTACTATCACCAGGTTCAGGAACAGTTGATACCGTATAATTAACACGTTCAGGAACAGTTATTACCCCAGAATCACTGGGTTCAGGTACAGTTATTACGCTACAATCACCAAGGTCAGGAATAATTCTTACACTACACTCGACAGGTTCAGGAACAGTTATGACACTACAATCACCAGTTTCAGTTTCAATTATTACCCGACAATTACCAGGTTCAGGAACAGTTATTACCCTACAATCACTAGGTTCAGGAACAGTTATTACCCTACAATCACCAGTTTCAGGAACAGTTATTACCGTACAATCACCAGGTTCAGGGACAGTTGTTACCCTACAATTAACAGGCTCAGGAACAGGTATTACCCTACAATCAGCAGGTTCAGGAACAGGTATTACCCTGCAATCACCAGGTTCAATAACAATTATTACCCTACAATCACCACGTTCAGGAACAGTTGATACCCTACAATCACCAGTTTCAGGAACAGTTATTACCCTACTGTCACCACGTTCAGGAACAGTTATTACCCTACAATGACCAGGTTCAGGAACAGTTATAAGCCGAGAACCGCCAGGTCCAGGAACAGTTATTACCCTGCAATCACCAGGTTCAGGAACAGTTATTACCCTAAAATGACCAGGTTCAGGAACAGTTATTACCCTACAACCACCAGGTTCAGGAACAGTTATTACCCTACAGTCACCAGATTCAGCATCAGTTATTACCCAACAATCACCAGGTTCAGGAACAGTTATTACCCTACAATCACCATGTTCAGGAACAATAATTACCTTACTATTACCAGGTTCAGGAACAGTTATTACCCTTCTATCACCAGGGTCAGGAACAGTTGATACCGTATAATTACTACGTTCAGGAACAGTTATTACCCCAGAATCACTAGTTTCAGGTACAGTTATTACGCTACAATCACCAAGGTCAGGAACAGTTATTACACTACAATCAACAGGTTCAGGAACAGTTATGACACTACAATCACCAGTTTCAGTTTCAATTATTACCCGACAATTACCAGGTTCAGGAACAGATATTACCCTGCAATCACCAGGTTCAGGAACCGTTGATACCCTACAATCCCCAGTTTCAGGAACAGTTATTACCCTTCCGTCACCAGTTTCAGGAACAGTTATTACCCTAAAATGACCAGGCTCAAGAACAGTTATTACCCTACAACCACCAGGTTCAGGAACAGTTATTACCCTACAGTCACCAGATTCAGCATCAGTTATTAGCCTTCAATCACCAGGTTCAGGAACAGTAATATCCCTGCAATCACCAGGTTCAGGAATAATTATTATCGTACAATTACCAGGTTCAGGTACAGTTATTACCCTACAATCACCAGGTATAGGGACAGTTATTACCCTCCAATCACCAGTTATAGGGACAGCTTTACCCTACAATCACCAGGTTCAGGAACAGTTATTACGCCACGATCCCCAGGTGCAGGAACAGTTGTTACACTGCAATCACCAGGTTCAGGAACAGTAATATCCCTACAATCACCAGGTTCAGGAACAATTATTACCCTACAATCACCAGGTTCAGGAACAATAATTACCGTTCTATTACCAGTTTCAGGAACAGTTAATACCCTACTATCACCAGGTTCAGGAACAGTTGATACCGTATAATTAACACGTTCAGGAACAGTTATTACCCCAGAATCACTGGGTTCAGGTACAGTTATTACGCTACAATCACCAAGGTCAGGAATAATTCTTACACTACAATCGACAGGTTCAGGAACAGGTATGACACTACAATCACCAGTTTCAGTTTCAATTATTACCCGACAATTACCAGGTTCAGGAACAGTTATTACCCTACAATCACTAGGTTCAGGAACAGTTATTACCCTACAATCACCAGTTTCAGGAACAGTTATTACCGTACAATCACCAGGTTCAGGGACAGTTGTTACCCTACAATTAACAGGCTCAGGAACAGGTATTACCCTACAATCAGCAGGTTCAGGAACAGGTATTACCCTGCAATCACCAGGTTCAATAACAATTATTACCCTACAATCACCACGTTCAGGAACAGTTGATACCCTACAATCACCAGTTTCAGGAACAGTTATTACCCTACTGTCAACACGTTCAGGAACAGTTATTACCCTACAATGACCAGGTTCAGGAACAGTTATAAGCCGAGAACCGCCAGGTCCAGGAACAGTTATTACCCTGCAATCACCAGGTTCAGGAACAGTTATTACCCTAAAATGACCAGGTTCAGGAACAGTTATTACCCTACAACCACCAGGTTCAGGAACAGTTATTACCCTACAGTCACCAGATTCAGCATCAGTTATTACCCTACAATCACCAGGTTCAGGAACAGTTATTACCCTACAATCACCATGTTCAGGAACAATAATTACCTTACTATTACCAGGTTCAGGAACAGTTATTATCCTTCTATCACCAGGGTCAGGAACAGTTGATACCGTATAATTACTACGTTCAGGAACAGTTATTACCCCAGAATCACTAGTTTCAGGTACAGTTATTACGCTACAATCACCAAGGTCAGGAACAGTTATTGCACTACAATCAACAGGTTCAGGAACAGTTATGACACTACAATCACCAGTTTCAGTTTCAATTATTACCCGACAATTACCAGGTTCAGGAACAGATATTACCCTACAATGACCAGGTTCAGGAACAGTTAATACCTTACAATCACCAGTTTCAGGAACATTTATTACCCTACAATCACCAGGTTCAGGAACCGTTGATACCCTACAATCCCCAGTTTCAGGAACAGTTATTACCCTTCCGTCACCAGTTTCAGGAACAGTTATTACCCTAAAATGACCAGGCTCAAGAACAGTTATTACCCTACAACCACCAGGTTCAGGAACAGTTATTACCCTACAGTCACCAGATTCAGCATCAGTTATTAGCCTTCAATCACCAGGTTCAGGAACAGTAATATCCCTGCAATCACCAGGTTCAGGAATAATTATTATCGTACAATTACCAGGTTCAGGTACAGTTATTACCCTACAATCACCAGGTATAGGGACAGTTATTACCCTCCAATCACCAGTTATAGGGACAGCTTTACCCTACAATCACCAGGTTCAGGAACAGTTATTACGCCACGATCACCAGGTGCAGGAACAGTTGTTACACTGCAATCACCAGGTTCAGGAACAGTAATATCCCTACAATCACCAGGTTCAGGAACAATAATTACCGTTCTATTACCAGTTTCAGGAACAGTTAATACCCTACTATCACCAGGTTCAGGAACAGTTGATACCGTATAATTAACACGTTCAGGAACAGTTATTACCCCAGAATCACTGGGTTCAGGTACAGTTATTACGCTACAATCACCAAGGTCAGGAATAATTCTTACACTACACTCGACAGGTTCAGGAACAGTTATGACACTACAATCACCAGTTTCCGTTTCAATTATTACCCGACAATTACCAGGTTCAGGAACAGTTATTACCCTACAATCACTAGGTTCAGGAACAGTTATTACCCTACAATCACCAGTTTCAGGAACAGTTATTACCGTACAATCACCAGGTTCAGGGACAGTTGTTACCCTACAATTAACAGGCTCAGGAACAGTTATTACCCTACAATCAGCAGGTTCAGGAACAGGTATTACCCTGCAATCACCAGGTTCAATAACAATTATTACCCTACAATCACCACGTTCAGGAACAGTTGATACCCTACAATCACCAGTTTCAGGAACAGTTATTACCCTACTGTCACCACGTTCAGGAACAGTTATTACCCTACAATGACCAGGTTCAGGAACAGTTATAAGCCGAGAACCGCCAGGTCCAGGAACAGTTATTACCCTGCAATCACCAGGTTCAGGAACAGTTATTACCCTAAAATGACCAGGTTCAGGAACAGTTATTACCCTACAACCAACAGGTTCAGGAACAGTTATTACCCTACAGTCACCAGATTCAGCATCAGTTATTACCCAACAATCACCTGGTTCAGGAACATTTATTACCCTACAATCACCATGTTCAGGAACAATAATTACCTTACTATTACCAGGTTCAGGAACAGTTGATACCGTATAATTACTACGTTCAGGAACAGTTATTACCCCAGAATCACTAGTTTCAGGTACAGTTATTACGCTACAATCACCAAGGTCAGGAACAGTTATTACACTACAATCAACAGGTTCAGGAACAGTTATGACACTACAATCACCAGTTTCAGTTTCAATTATTACCCGACAATTACCAGGTTCAGGAACAGATATTACCCTACAATGACCAGGTTCAGGAACAGTTAATACCTTACAATCACCAGTTTCAGGAACAGTTATTACCCTGCAATCACCAGGTTCAGGAATAACTATTACCCTACAATTACTAGGTTCAGGAACAGTTATTGCCCTACTATCACAAGGTTCAGGAACAGTTGTTACTCTTCAATCTGCAGGTTCAGCTACAGTTATAACGATACAATCATCAAGTTCAGCGACTGTTATTACCCTACAATTACCATGTTCAGGAACAGTTATTACCATACAACCACCAGGATCAGGATTAGTTATTACCCTACAATCACCAGGTTCAGGAACAGTTGTTACCCTACAATTAACAGGTTCAGGAACAGATATTACCCTACAATCTCCAGGTTCAGGAACAGTTATTACTCTACAATCACCAGGTTCAGGAATAATTATTATCCTACAATTACCAGGTTCAGGTACAGTTATTACATTACAATCACCAGGTTCAGGAACAGTTGTTACCCTACAATCTCCAGGTTCAGGTACAGTAATTACAATACAACCACCAGGATCAGGATAAGTTATTACCCTACAATCACCAGTTTCAGGAACAGTTATTACTCTTCTATCACCAGGGTCAGCAACAGTTGATACCGTATAATTACCACGTTCAGGAACAGTTATTACCCCAGAATCACCAGTTTCAGGTACAGTTATTACGCTACAATCACCAAGGTCAGGAACAGTTATTACACTACAATCGACAGGTTCAGGAACAGTTATGACACTACAATCACCAGTTTCAGTTTCAATTATTACCGGACAATTTCCAGGTTCAGGAAAAGTTGTTACCCTAGAATCACCAGGTGCAGGAACAGTTATTATGCTACAACCGCCAGGTTCAGGAACATTTATTGTCCTACAATTACCAGGTTCAGGTACAGTTATTACCCTACAATCACCAGTTATAGGGACAGTTATTACCCTACAATCACCAGGTTCAGGTACATTTATTACCGTACAATCACCAGGTTCAGGAACAGTTATTACCCTACAATCACCAGGTTCAGGAATAATTATTATCCTACAATTACCAGGTTCAGGTACAGTTATTACATTACAATCACCAGGTATAGGGACAATTATTAATCTACAATCACCAGGTTCAGGAACAGTTGTTACCCTACAATCTCCAGGTTCAGGTACAGTTATTACAATACAACCACCAGGATCAGGATAAGTTATTACCCTACAGTCACCAGGTTCAGGAACAGTTATTACCCTACAATAACCAGGTTCAGGAACAGTTATAAGCGGAGAACAGCCAGGTTCAGGAACAGTTATTACCCTACAATCACCAGGTTCAGGTACATTTATTACCGTACAATTACCAGGTTCAGGAACAGTTATTACCCTACAATAACCAGGTTCAGGAACAGTTATAAGCCGAGAATCGCCAGGTCCAGGAACAGTTATTACCCTGCAATCACCAGGTTCAGGAACAGTTATTACCCTAAAATGACCAGGTTCAGGAACAGTTATTACCCTACAACCACCAGGTTCAGGAACAGTTATTACCCTACAGTCACCAGATTCAGCATCAGTTATTACCCAACAATCACCAGGTTCAGGAACAGTTATTACCCTACAATCACCATGTTCAGGAACAATAATTACCTTACTATTACCAGGTTCAGGAACAGTTATTATCCTTCTATCACCAGGGTCAGGAACAGTTGATACCGTATAATTACTACGTTCAGGAACAGTTATTACCCCAGAATCACTAGTTTCAGGTACAGTTATTACGCTACAATCACCAAGGTCAGGAACAGTTATTACACTACAATAAACAGGTTCAGGAACAGTTATGACACTACAATCACCAGTTTCAGTTTCAATTATTACCCGACAATTACCAGGTTCAGGAACAGATATTACCCTACAATGACCAGGTTCAGGAACAGTTATTACCCTACAATCAGCAGGTTCAGGAACAGTTATTACCCTACAATCACCAGGTTCAGGAACCGTTGATACCCTACAATCCCCAGTTTCAGGAACAGTTATTACCCTTCCGTCACCAGTTTCAGGAACAGTTATTACCCTAAAATGACCAGGCTCAAGAACAGTTATTACCCTACAACCACCAGGTTCAGGAACAGTTATTACCCTACAGTCACCAGATTCAGCATCAGTTATTAGCCTTCAATCACCAGGTTCAGGAACAGTAATATCCCTGCAATCACCAGGTTCAGGAATAATTATTATCGTACAATTACCAGGTTCAGGTACAGTTATTACCCTACAATCACCAGGTATAGGGACAGTTATTACCCTCCAATCACCAGTTATAGGGACAGCTTTACCCTACAATCACCAGGTTCAGGAACAGTTATTACGCCACGATCACCAGGTGCAGGAACAGTTGTTACACTGCAATCACCAGGTTCAGGAACAGTAATATCCCTACAATCACCAGGTTCAGGAACAATTATTACCCTACAATCACCAGGTTCAGGAACAATAATTACCGTTCTATTACCAGTTTCAGGAACAGTTAATACCCTACTATCACCAGGTTCAGGAACAGTTGATTCCGTATAATTAACACGTTCAGGAACAGTTATTACCCCAGAATCACTGGGTTCAGGTACAGTTATTACGCTACAATCACCAAGGTCAGGAATAATTCTTACACTACACTCGACAGGTTCAGGAACAGTTTTGACACTACAATCACCAGTTTCAGTTTCAATTATTACCCGACAATTACCAGGTTCAGGAACAGTTATTACCCTACAATCACTAGGTTCAGGAACAGTTATTACCCTACAATCACCAGTTTCAGGAACAGTTATTACCGTACAATCACCAGGTTCAGGGACAGTTGTTACCCTACAATTAACAGGCTCAGGAACAGTTATTACCCTACAATCAGCAGGTTCAGGAACAGGTATTACCCTGCAATCACCAGGTTCAATAACAATTATTACCCTACAATCACCACGTTCAGGAACAGTTGATACCCTACAATCACCAGTTTCAGGAACAGTTATTACCCTACTGTCACCACGTTCAGGAACAGTTATTACCCTACAATGACCAGGTTCAGGAACAGTTATAAGCCGAGAACCGCCAGGTCCAGGAACAGTTATTACCCTGCAATCACCAGGTTCAGGAACAGTTATTACCCTAAAATGACCAGGTTCAGGAACAGTTATTACCCTACAACCAACAGGTTCAGGAACAGTTATTACCCTACAGTCACCAGATTCAGCATCAGTTATTACCCAACAATCACCTGGTTCAGGAACATTTATTACCCTACAATCACCATGTTCAGGAACAATAATTACCTTACTATTACCAGGTTCAGGAACAGTTGATACCGTATAATTACTACGTTCAGGAACAGTTATTACCCCAGAATCACTAGTTTCAGGTACAGTTATTACGCTACAATCACCAAGGTCAGGAACAGTTATTACACTACAATCAACAGGTTCAGGAACAGTTATGACACTACAATCACCAGTTTCAGTTTCAATTATTACCCGACAATTACCAGGTTCAGGAACAGATATTACCCTACAATGACCAGGTTCAGGAACAGTTAATACCTTACAATCACCAGTTTCAGGAACAGTTATTACCCTGCAATCACCAGGTTCAGGAATAACTATTACCCTACAATTACTAGGTTCAGGAACAGTTATTGCCCTACTATCACAAGGTTCAGGAACAGTTGTTACTCTTCAATCTGCAGGTTCAGCTACAGTTATAACGATACAATCATCAAGTTCAGCGACTGTTATTACCCTACAATTACCATGTTCAGGAACAGTTATTACCATACAACCACCAGGATCAGGATTAGTTATTACCCTACAATCACCAGGTTCAGGAACAGTTGTTACCCTACAATTAACAGGTTCAGGAACAGATATTACCCTACAATCTCCAGGTTCAGGAACAGTTATTACTCTACAATCACCAGGTTCAGGAATAATTATTATCCTACAATTACCAGGTTCAGGTACAGTTATTACATTACAATCACCAGGTTCAGGAACAGTTGTTACCCTACAATCTCCAGGTTCAGGTACAGTAATTACAATACAACCACCAGGATCAGGATAAGTTATTACCCTACAATCACCAGTTTCAGGAACAGTTATTACTCTTCTATCACCAGGGTCAGCAACAGTTGATACCGTATAATTACCACGTTCAGGAACAGTTATTACCCCAGAATCACCAGTTTCAGGTACAGTTATTACGCTACAATCACCAAGGTCAGGAACAGTTATTACACTACAATCGACAGGTTCAGGAACAGTTATGACACTACAATCACCAGTTTCAGTTTCAATTATTACCGGACAATTTCCAGGTTCAGGAAAAGTTGTTACCCTAGAATCACCAGGTGCAGGAACAGTTATTATGCTACAACCGCCAGGTTCAGGAACATTTAT
Organism: Hypanus sabinus; assembly: GCF_030144855.1. NCBI lineage: Eukaryota > Metazoa > Chordata > Chondrichthyes > Myliobatiformes > Dasyatidae > Hypanus > Hypanus sabinus. The sequence continues at coordinate 87,941,769 of NC_082709.1, read as the reverse complement.
TGTCCTACAATTACCAGGTTCAGGTACAGTTATTACCCTACAATCACCAGTTATAGGGACAGTTATTACCCTACAATCACCAGGTTCAGGTACATTTATTACCGTACAATCACCAGGTTCAGGAACAGTTATTACCCTACAATCACCAGGTTCAGGAATAATTATTATCCTACAATTACCAGGTTCAGGTACAGTTATTACATTACAATCACCAGGTATAGGGACAATTATTAATCTACAATCACCAGGTTCAGGAACAGTTGTTACCCTACAATCTCCAGGTTCAGGTACAGTTATTACAATACAACCACCAGGATCAGGATAAGTTATTACCCTACAGTCACCAGGTTCAGGAACAGTTATTACCCTACAATAACCAGGTTCAGGAACAGTTATAAGCGGAGAACAGCCAGGTTCAGGAACAGTTATTACCCTACAATCACCAGGTTCAGGTACATTTATTACCGTACAATTACCAGGTTCAGGAACAGTTATTACCCTACAATAACCAGGTTCAGGAACAGTTATAAGCCGAGAATCGCCAGGTCCAGGAACAGTTATTACCCTGCAATCACCAGGTTCAGGAACAGTTATTACCCTAAAATGACCAGGTTCAGGAACAGTTATTACCCTACAACCACCAGGTTCAGGAACAGTTATTACCCTACAGTCACCAGATTCAGCATCAGTTATTACCCAACAATCACCAGGTTCAGGAACAGTTATTACCCTACAATCACCATGTTCAGGAACAATAATTACCTTACTATTACCAGGTTCAGGAACAGTTATTATCCTTCTATCACCAGGGTCAGGAACAGTTGATACCGTATAATTACTACGTTCAGGAACAGTTATTACCCCAGAATCACTAGTTTCAGGTACAGTTATTACGCTACAATCACCAAGGTCAGGAACAGTTATTACACTACAATAAACAGGTTCAGGAACAGTTATGACACTACAATCACCAGTTTCAGTTTCAATTATTACCCGACAATTACCAGGTTCAGGAACAGATATTACCCTACAATGACCAGGTTCAGGAACAGTTATTACCCTACAATCAGCAGGTTCAGGAACAGTTATTACCCTACAATCACCAGGTTCAGGAACCGTTGATACCCTACAATCCCCAGTTTCAGGAACAGTTATTACCCTTCCGTCACCAGTTTCAGGAACAGTTATTACCCTAAAATGACCAGGCTCAAGAACAGTTATTACCCTACAACCACCAGGTTCAGGAACAGTTATTACCCTACAGTCACCAGATTCAGCATCAGTTATTAGCCTTCAATCACCAGGTTCAGGAACAGTAATATCCCTGCAATCACCAGGTTCAGGAATAATTATTATCGTACAATTACCAGGTTCAGGTACAGTTATTACCCTACAATCACCAGGTATAGGGACAGTTATTACCCTCCAATCACCAGTTATAGGGACAGCTTTACCCTACAATCACCAGGTTCAGGAACAGTTATTACGCCACGATCACCAGGTGCAGGAACAGTTGTTACACTGCAATCACCAGGTTCAGGAACAGTAATATCCCTACAATCACCAGGTTCAGGAACAATTATTACCCTACAATCACCAGGTTCAGGAACAATAATTACCGTTCTATTACCAGTTTCAGGAACAGTTAATACCCTACTATCACCAGGTTCAGGAACAGTTGATTCCGTATAATTAACACGTTCAGGAACAGTTATTACCCCAGAATCACTGGGTTCAGGTACAGTTATTACGCTACAATCACCAAGGTCAGGAATAATTCTTACACTACACTCGACAGGTTCAGGAACAGTTTTGACACTACAATCACCAGTTTCAGTTTCAATTATTACCCGACAATTACCAGGTTCAGGAACAGTTATTACCCTACAATCACTAGGTTCAGGAACAGTTATTACCCTACAATCACCAGTTTCAGGAACAGTTATTACCGTACAATCACCAGGTTCAGGGACAGTTGTTACCCTACAATTAACAGGCTCAGGAACAGTTATTACCCTACAATCAGCAGGTTCAGGAACAGGTATTACCCTGCAATCACCAGGTTCAATAACAATTATTACCCTACAATCACCACGTTCAGGAACAGTTGATACCCTACAATCACCAGTTTCAGGAACAGTTATTACCCTACTGTCACCACGTTCAGGAACAGTTATTACCCTACAATGACCAGGTTCAGGAACAGTTATAAGCCGAGAACCGCCAGGTCCAGGAACAGTTATTACCCTGCAATCACCAGGTTCAGGAACAGTTATTACCCTAAAATGACCAGGTTCAGGAACAGTTATTACCCTACAACCAACAGGTTCAGGAACAGTTATTACCCTACAGTCACCAGATTCAGCATCAGTTATTACCCAACAATCACCTGGTTCAGGAACATTTATTACCCTACAATCACCATGTTCAGGAACAATAATTACCTTACTATTACCAGGTTCAGGAACAGTTGATACCGTATAATTACTACGTTCAGGAACAGTTATTACCCCAGAATCACTAGTTTCAGGTACAGTTATTACGCTACAATCACCAAGGTCAGGAACAGTTATTACACTACAATCAACAGGTTCAGGAACAGTTATGACACTACAATCACCAGTTTCAGTTTCAATTATTACCCGACAATTACCAGGTTCAGGAACAGATATTACCCTACAATGACCAGGTTCAGGAACAGTTAATACCTTACAATCACCAGTTTCAGGAACAGTTATTACCCTGCAATCACCAGGTTCAGGAATAACTATTACCCTACAATTACTAGGTTCAGGAACAGTTATTGCCCTACTATCACAAGGTTCAGGAACAGTTGTTACTCTTCAATCTGCAGGTTCAGCTACAGTTATAACGATACAATCATCAAGTTCAGCGACTGTTATTACCCTACAATTACCATGTTCAGGAACAGTTATTACCATACAACCACCAGGATCAGGATTAGTTATTACCCTACAATCACCAGGTTCAGGAACAGTTGTTACCCTACAATTAACAGGTTCAGGAACAGATATTACCCTACAATCTCCAGGTTCAGGAACAGTTATTACTCTACAATCACCAGGTTCAGGAATAATTATTATCCTACAATTACCAGGTTCAGGTACAGTTATTACATTACAATCACCAGGTTCAGGAACAGTTGTTACCCTACAATCTCCAGGTTCAGGTACAGTAATTACAATACAACCACCAGGATCAGGATAAGTTATTACCCTACAATCACCAGTTTCAGGAACAGTTAATACTCTTCTATCACCAGGGTCAGCAACAGTTGATACCGTATAATTACCACGTTCAGGAACAGTTATTACCCCAGAATCACCAGTTTCAGGTACAGTTATTACGCTACAATCACCAAGGTCAGGAACAGTTATTACACTACAATCGACAGGTTCAGGAACAGTTATGACACTACAATCACCAGTTTCAGTTTCAATTATTACCGGACAATTTCCAGGTTCAGGAAAAGTTGTTACCCTAGAATCACCAGGTGCAGGAACAGTTATTATGCTACAACCGCCAGGTTCAGGAACATTTATTGTCCTACAATTACCAGGTTCAGGTACAGTTATTACCCTACAATCACCAGTTATAGGGACAGTTATTACCCTACAATCACCAGGTTCAGGTACATTTATTACCGTACAATCACCAGGTTCAGGAACAGTTATTACCCTACAATCACCAGGTTCAGGAATAATTATTATCCTACAATTACCAGGTTCAGGTACAGTTATTACATTACAATCACCAGGTATAGGGACAGTTATTAATCTACAATCACCAGGTTCAGGAACAGTTGTTACCCTACAATCTCCAGGTTCAGGTACAGTTATTACAATACAACCACCAGGATCAGGATAAGTTATTACCCTACAGTCACCAGGTTCAGGAACAGTTATTACCCTACAATAACCAGGTTCAGGAACAGTTATAAGCGGAGAACAGCCAGGTTCAGGAACAGTTATTACCCTACAATCACCAGGTTCAGGTACATTTATTACCGTACAATTACCAGGTTCAGGAACAGTTATTACCCTACAATCACCAGGATCAGGAATAATTATTATCCTACAATTACCAGGTTCAGGTACAGTTATTACATTACAATCTCCAGGTATAGGGACAGTTATTAATCTACAATCACCAGGTTCAGGAACAGTTGTTAACCTACAATCTCCAGGTTCAGGTACAGTTATTACAATACAACCACCAGGATCAGGATAAGTTATTACCCTACAGTCACCAGGTTCAGGAACAGTTGTTACTCTACAATTAAGAGTTTCAGGAACATTTATTTCCGTACAATCACCAGGTTCAGGAACAGTTGTTACGCTACAATCACCAGTTCAGGTACAGTGGTTAACCTACAATCACTAGGTTCAGGAAAAGTTGTTACGCTACAATCACCAGTTCAGGTACAGTGGTTAACCTGCAATCACCAGGTTCAGGAAAAGTTGGTACCCTAGAATCACCCGTTGTAGCAACAGTTATTATGCTTCAAACGCCAGGTACAGGAACATTTATTACCCTACAATCACCAGGGATAGGGACAGTTATTACCCTACAATCTCCAGGTTCAGGTATAGTTATTACGATACAATCATCAAGTTCAGGAACTCTTATTACCCTACAACCCCCAGGTTCAGGAACAGTTATTACCCTACAATCAACAGGTTCAGGAACAGTTGATACCCTACAATCACCAGGTTCAGGAACAGTTATTACCCTACAGTCACCAGGTTCAGGAACAGTTATTACCCTCAAACCCCAGGTTCAGGAACAGTTATTACCCTAAAATCACGAGGTTCAGCATCAGTTATTACCCTACAATCACCAGGTTCAGGGACAGTTGTTACCCTTCAATTAACAGGTTCAGGAACATTTATTACCCTACAATTACCAGGTTCAGGTACGGTTATTACCCTACAATCAACAGGTACTGGGACAGTTATTACCCTATAATCATCATGTTCAGGAACAGTTATTACCCTACAATCTCCAGGTTCAATAACAATTATTACCCTACAATCACCAGGTTCAGGAACAGTTGATACCCTACAATCCCCAGTTTCAGGAACAGTTATTACCCTACAGTCACCAGGTTCAGGAACAGTTATTACCCTAAAATGACCAGGTTCAGGAACAGTTATTACCCTACAACCACCAGGTTCAGGAACAGTTATTTCCCTACAGTCACCAGATTCAGCATCAGTTATTACCCTACAATCACCAGGTTCAGGAACAGTTATTACCCTACAATCACCAGGTTCAGGAACAATAATTACCGTACTATTACCAGGTTCAGGAACAGTTATTACCCTTCTATCACCAGTGTCTGGAACAGTTGATACCGTATAATTACCACGTTCAGGAACAGTTATTACCCCAGAATCACTAGTTTCAGGTACAGTTATTACGCTACAATCACCAAGGTCAGGAACAGTTATTACACTACAATCGACAGGTTCAGGAACAGTTATGACACTACAATCACCAGTTTCAGTTTCAATTATTACCCGACAATTACCAGGTTCAGGAACAGTTATTACCCTACAATCACCAGGTTCAGGAACAGTTAATACCTTAGAATCACCAGTTTCAGGGACAGTTGTTACTCTTCAATCTCCAGGTTCAGCTACAGTTATAACGATACAATCATCAAGTTCAGCGACTGTTGTTATCCTACAATTACCACGTTCAGGAACAGTTATTACCATACAACCACCAGGATCAGGATTAGTTATTACCCTACAATCACCAGGTGCAGGAACAGTTGTTACACTGCAATCACCAGTTTCAGGAACAGTTATAACCCTACAATCACAAGGTTCAGGAACAGTTGTTGCTCTGCAATCACCAGTTCAGGTACAGTTGTTAACCTACAATCACCAGGTTCAGAAAAAGATTTAACCCTAGAAACACAAGGTGCAGGAACAGTTATTACCCTACAACCATCAGGATCAGGATAAGTTATTACCCTACAATCACCAGGTTCAGAAACAGTTATTACCCTACAATTAACAGGTTCAGGAACAGTTATTACCCTTGAATCACCAGGTTCAGGAAAATTTATTACCCAACAGTCACCAGTTTCAGGAACAGTTATTTCCCTACAATCACCAGGTTCAGGAACAGTTATTACGCCACGATCACCAGGTGCAGGAACAGTTGTTACACTGCAATCACCAGGTTCAGGAACAGTTATAACCCTACAATCACCAGGTTCAGGAACAGTTATTACCCTACAATCACCAGGTTCAGGAACAATAATTACCGTACTATTACCAGGTTCAGGAACAGTTATTACCCTTCTATCACCAGGGTCAGGAACAGTTGATACCGTATAATTACCACGTTCAGGAACAGTTATTACCCCAGAATCACTAGTTTCAGGTACAGTTATTACGCTACAATCACCAAGGTCAGGAACAGTTATTACACTACAATCGGCAGGTTCAGGAACAGTTATGTCACTACAATCACCAGTTTCAGGAATAACTATTACCCTACAATTGCCAGGTTCAGGAACAGTTATTGCCCTACTATCACAAGGTTCAGGAACAGTTGTTACTCTTCAATCTCCAGGTTCAGCTACAGTTATAACGATACAATCATCAAGTTCAGCGACTGTTATTACACTACAATTACCACGTTCAGGAACAGTTGTTACCCTACAATTAACAGGTTCAGGAACAGATATTACCCTACAATCACCAGGTTCAGGAACAGTTATAAGCCGAGAACCGCGAGTTTCAGGAACCGTTATTACCCTGCAATCACCAGGTTCAATAACAATTATTACCCTACAATCACAACGTTCTGGAACAGTTGATACCCTACAGTCACCAGTTTCAGGAACAGTTATTACCCTACAGTCACCAGGTTCAGGAACAGTTATTACCCTACAATCACCAAGGTCAGGATCAGTTAATACACTACAATCGACAGGTTCAGGAACAGTTATGACACTACAATCACCAGTTTCAGTTTCAATTATTACCCGACAATTACCAGGATCAGGAACAGTTATTACCCTACAATCACCAGGTTCAGGAAAAGTTATTGCCCTACCATCACCAGGTTCAGGAATAACTATTATCCTACAATTACCAGGTTCAGGAACAGTTATTACCCTACTATCACAAGGTTCAGGAACAGTTGTTACTCTACAATCACCAGTTCAGGTACAGCTGTTAACCTACAATCACCAGGTTCAGGAAAAGTTGTTACCCTAGAATCACCAGGTGCAGGAACAGTTATTATGCTACAACCGCCAGGTTCAGGAACATTTATTATCCTACAATTACCAGGTTCAGGTCCAGTTATTACCCTACAATCACCAGTTATAGGGACAGTTATTACGCTACAATCACCAGGTTCAGGTACATTTATTACCATACAATTACCAGGTTGAGGAACAGTTATTACCCTACAATCACCAGGTTAAGGAATAATTATTATCGTACAATTACCAGGTTCAGGTACAGTTATTACCCTACAATCACCAGGTATAGGGACAGTTATTACCCTACAATCACCAGGTTCAGGAACAGTTGTTACCCTACAATCTCCAGGTTCAGGTACAGTTATTACAATACAACCACCAGGATCAGGATAAGTTATTACCCTACAGTCACAAGGATCAGGAACAGTTGTTACCCTACAATTAGGAGGTTCAGGAACATTTATTACCCTACAATCACCAGGTTCAGGAACAGTTGATACCCTACAATCCCCAGTTTCAGGAACAGTTATTACCGTACCCTCACCAGTTTCAGGAACAGTTATTACCCTAAAATGACCAGGTTCAGGAACAGTTATTACCCTACAACCACCAGGTTCAGGAACAGTTATTACCCAACAGTCACCAGATTCAGCATCAGTTATTACCCTTCAATCACCAGGTTCAGGAACAGTAATATCCCTGCAATCACCAGGTTCAGGAATAATTATTATCGTACAATTACCAGGTTCAGGTACAGCTATTACCCTACAATCACCAGGTATAGGGACAGTTATTACCCTCCAATCACCAGTTATAGGGACAGTTATTACCCTACAATCACCAGGTTCAGGAACAGTTATTACGCCACGATCACCAGGTGCAGGAACAGTTGTTACACTGCAATCACCAGGTTCAGGAACAGTAATATCCCTACAATCACCAGGTTCAGGAACAATTATTACCCTACAATCACCAGTTTCAGGAACAATAATTACCGTTCTATTACCAGGTTCAGGAACAGTTAATACCCTACTATCACCAGGTTCAGGAACAGTTGATACCGTATAATTACCACGTTCAGGAACAGTTATTACCCCAGAATCACTGGGTTCAGGTACAGTTATTACGCTACAATCACCAAGGTCAGGAATAATTCTTACACTACGCTCGACAGGTTCAGGAACAGGTATGACACTACAATCACCAGTTTCAGTTTCAATTATTACCCGACAATTACCAGGTTCAGGAACAGTTATTACCCTACAATCACTAGGTTCAGGAACAGTTATTACCCTACAATCACCAGTTTCAGGAACAGTTATTACCGTACAATCACCAGGTTCAGGGACAGTTGTTACCCTACAATTAACAGGCTCAGGAACAGTTATTACCCTACAATCAGCAGGTTCAGGAACAGGTATTACCCTGCAATCACCAGGTTCAATAACAATTATTACCCTACAATCACCACGTTCAGGAACAGTTGATACCCTACAATCACCAGTTTCAGGAACAGTTATTACCCTACAGTCACCACGTTCAGGAACAGTTATTACCCTACAATGACCAGGTTCAGGAACAGTTATAAGCCGAGAACCGCCAGGTCCAGGAACAGTTATTACCCTGCAATCACCAGGTTCAGGAACAGTTATTACCCTAAAATGACCAGGTTCAGGAACAGTTATTACCCTACAACCACCAGGTTCAGGAACAGTTATTACCCTACAGTCACCAGATTCAGCATCAGTTATTACCCAACAATCACCAGGTTCAGGAACAGTTATTACCCTACAATCACCATGTTCAGGAACAATAATTACCTTACTATTACCAGGTTCAGGAACAGTTATTACCCTTCTATCACCAGGGTCAGGAACAGTTGATACCGTATAATTACTACGTTTTGGAACAGTTATTACCCCAGAATCACTAGTTTCAGGTACAGTTATTACGCTACAATCACCAAGGTCAGGAACAGTTATTACACTACAATCACCAGGTTCAGGAACAGTTGATACCCTACAATCCCCAGTTTCAGGAACAGTTATTACCCTACAGTCACCAGGTTCAGGAACAGTTATTACCCTAAAATGACCAGGTTCAGGAACAGTTATTACCCTACAACCACCAGGTTCAGGAACAGTTATTTCCCTACAGTCACCAGGTTCAGGAACAGTTATTACCCTACAATCACCAGGTTCAGGAACAATAATTACCGTACTATTACCAGGTTCAGGAACAGTTATTACCCTTCTATCACCAGTGTCTGGAACAGTTGATACCGTATAATTACCACGTTCAGGAACAGTTATTACCCCAGAATCACTAGTTTCAGGTACAGTTATTACGCTACAATCACCAAGGTCAGGAACAGTTATTACACTACAATCGACAGGTTCAGGAACAGTTATGACACTACAATCACCAGTTTCAGTTTCAATTATTACCCGACAATTACCAGGTTCAGGAACAGTTATTACCCTACAATCACCAGGTTCAGGAACAGTTAATACCTTAGAATCACCAGTTTCAGGGACAGTTGTTACTCTTCAATCTCCAGGTTCAGCTACAGTTATAACGATACAATCATCAAGTTCAGCGACTGTTGTTATCCTACAATTACCACGTTCAGGAACAGTTATTACCATACAACCACCAGGATCAGGATTAGTTATTACCCTACAATCACCAGGTGCAGGAACAGTTGTTACACTGCAATCACCAGTTTCAGGAACAGTTATAACCCTACAATCACAAGGTTCAGGAACAGTTGTTGCTCTGCAATCACCAGTTCAGGTACAGTTGTTAACCTACAATCACCAGGTTCAGAAAAAGTTTTAACCCTATAAACACAAGGTGCAGGAACAGTTATTACCCTACAACCATCAGGATCAGGATAAGTTATTACCCTACAATCACCAGGTTCAGAAACAGTTATTACCCTACAATTAACAGGTTCAGGAACAGTTATTACCCTTGAATCACCAGGTTCAGGAAAATTTATTACCCAACAGTCACCAGTTTCAGGAACAGTTATTTCCCTACAATCACCAGGTTCAGGAACAGTTATTACGCCACGATCACCAGGTGCAGGAACAGTTGTTACACTGCAATCACCAGGTTCAGGAACAGTTATAACCCTACAATCACCAGGTTCAGGAACAGTTATTACCCTACAATCACCAGGTTCAGGAACAATAATTACCGTACTATTACCAGGTTCAGGAACAGTTATTACCCTTCTATCACCAGGGTCAGGAACAGTTGATACCGTATAATTACCACGTTCAGGAACAGTTATTACCCCAGAATCACTAGTTTCAGGTACAGTTATTACGCTACAATCACCAAGGTCAGGAACAGTTATTACACTACAATCGGCAGGTTCAGGAACAGTTATTACCCTACTATCACAAGGTTCAGGAACAGTTGTTACTCTACAATCACCAGTTCAGGTACAGCTGTTAACCTACAATCACCAGGTTCAGGAAAAGTTGTTACCCTAGAATCACCAGGTGCAGGAACAGTTATTATGCTACAACCGCCAGGTTCAGGAACATTTATTATCCTACAATTACCAGGTTCAGGTCCAGTTATTACCCTACAATCACCAGTTATAGGGACAGTTATTACGCTACAATCACCAGGTTCAGGTACATTTATTACCATACAATTACCAGGTTGAGGAACAGTTATTACCCTACAATCACCAGGTTAAGGAATAATTATTATCGTACAATTACCAGGTTCAGGTACAGTTATTACCCTACAATCACCAGGTATAGGGACAGTTATTACCCTACAATCACCAGGTTCAGGAACAGTTGTTACCCTACAATCTCCAGGTTCAGGTACAGTTATTACAATACAACCACCAGGATCAGGATAAGTTATTACCCTACAGTAACAAGGATCAGGAACAGTTGTTACCCTACAATTAGGAGGTTCAGGAACATTTATTACCCTACAATCACCAGGTTCAGGAACAGTTGATACCCTACAATCCCCAGTTTCAGGAACAGTTATTACCGTACCCTCACCAGTTTCAGGAACAGTTATTACCCTAAAATGACCAGGTTCAGGAACAGTTATTACCCTACAACCACCAGGTTCAGGAACAGTTATTACCCGACAGACACCAGATTCAGCATCAGTTATTACCCTTCAATCACCAGGTTCAGGAACAGTAATATCCCTGCAATCACCAGGTTCAGGAATAATTATTATCGTACAATTACCAGGTTCAGGTACAGTTATTACCCTACAATCACCAGGTATAGGGACAGTTATTACCCTCCAATCACCAGTTATAGGGACAGTTATTACCCTACAATCACCAGGTTCAGGAACAGTTATTACGCCACTATCACCAGGTGCAGGAACAGTTGTTACACTGCAATCACCAGGTTCAGGAACAGTAATATCCCTACAATCACCAGGTTCAGGAACAATTATTACCCTACAATCACCAGTTTCAGGAACAATAATTACCGTTCTATTACCAGGTTCAGGAACAGTTAATACCCTACTATCACCAGGTTCAGGAACAGTTGATACCGTATAATTACCACGTTCAGGAACAGTTATTACCCCAGAATCACTGGGTTCAGGTACAGTTATTACGCTACAATCACCAAGGTCAGGAATAATTCTTACACTACACTCGACAGGTTCAGGAACAGGTATGACACTACAATCACCAGTTTCAGTTTCAATTATTACCCGACAATTACCAGGTTCAGGAACAGTTATTACCCTACAATCACTAGGTTCAGGAACAGTTATTACCCTACAATCACCAGTTTCAGGAACAGTTATTACCGTACAATCACCAGGTTCAGGGACAGTTGTTACCCTACAATTAACAGGCTCAGGAACAGTTATTACCCTACAATCAGCAGGTTCAGGAACAGGTATTACCCTGCAATCACCAGGTTCAATAACAATTATTACCCTACAATCACCACGTTCAGGAACAGTTGATACCCTACAATCACCAGTTTCAGGAACAGTTATTACCCTACAGTCACCACGTTCAGGAACAGTTATTACCCTACAATGACCAGGTTCAGGAACAGTTATAAGCCGAGAACCGCCAGGTCCAGGAACAGTTATTACCCTGCAATCACCAGGTTCAGGAACAGTTATTACCCTAAAATGACCAGGTTCAGGAACAGTTATTACCCTACAACCACCAGGTTCAGGAACAGTTATTACCCTACAGTCACCAGATTCAGCATCAGTTATTACCCAACAATCACCAGGTTCAGGAACAGTTATTACCCTACAATCACCATGTTCAGGAACAATAATTACCTTACTATTACCAGGTTCAGGAACAGTTATTACCCTTCTATCACCAGGGTCAGGAACAGTTGATACCGTATAATTACTACGTTTTGGAACAGTTATTACCCCAGAATCACTAGTTTCAGGTACAGTTATTACGCTACAATCACCAAGGTCAGGAACAGTTATTACACTACAATCAACAGGTTCAGGAACAGTTATGACACTACAATCACCAGTTTCAGTTTCAATTATTACCCGACAATTACCAGGTTCAGGAACAGATATTACCCTACAATGACCAGGTTCAGGAACAGTTAATACCTTACAATCACCAGTTTCAGGAACAGTTATTACCCTGCAATCACCAGGTTCAGGAATAACTATTACCCTACAATTACTAGGTTCAGGAACAGTTATTGCCCTACTATCACAAGGTTCAGGAACAGTTGTTACTCTTCAATCTCCAGGTTCAGCTACAGTTATAACGATACAATCATCAAGTTCAGCGACTGTTATTACCCTACAATTACCATGTTCAGGAACAGTTATTACCAGACAACCACCAGGATCAGGATTAGTTATTACCCTACAATCACCAGGTTCAGGAACAGTTGTTACCCTACAATTAACAGGTTCAGGAACAGATATTACCCTACAATCACCAGGTTCAGGAACAGTTATTACTCTACAATCACCAGGTTCAGGAATAATTATTATCCTACAATTACCAGGTTCAGGTACAGTTATTACATTACAATCACCAGGTATAGGGACAGTTATTAATCTGCAATCACCAGGTTCAGGAACAGTTGTTACCCTACAATCTCCAGGTTCAGGTACAGTTATTACAATACAACCACCAGGATCAGGATAAGTTATTACCCTACAGTCACCAGGTTCAGGAACAGTTATTACCCTACAATAACCAGGTTCAGGAACAGTTATAAGCCGAGAACCGCCAGGTTCAGGAACAGTTATTACCCTGCAATCAGCAGGTTCAATAACAAATATTACCCTACTATCACCAGGTTCAGGAACATTTGATACCGTATAATTACCACGTTCAGGAACAGTTATGACCCCAGAATCACTAGGTTCAGGTACAGTTATTACGCTACAATCACCAAGGTCAGGAACAGTTAATACACTACAATCGACAGGTTCAGGAACAGTTATGACACTAAAATCATCAGTTTCAGTTTCAATTATTACCGGACAATTTCCAGGTTCAGGAAAAGTTGTTACACTAGAATCACCAGGTGCAGGAACAGTTATTATGCTACAACCGCCAGGTTCAGGAATATTTATTATCCTACAATTACCAGGTTCAGGTACAGTTCTTACCCTACAATCTCCAGGTTCATGTATAGTTATTACGATACAATCATCAAGTTCAGGAACACTTATTACCCTACAACCCCCAGGTTCAGGAACAGTTATTACCCTACAATCAGCAGGTTCAGGAACAGGTATTACCCTGCAATCACCAGGTTCAATAACAATTATTACCCTACAATCACCACGTTCAGGAACAGTTGATACCCTACAATCACCAGTTTCAGGAACAGTTATTACCCTACAGTCACCACGTTCAGAAACAGTTATTACCCTACAATGACCAGGTTCAGGAACAGTTATAAGCCGAGAACCGCCAGGTCCAGGAACAGTTATTACCCTGCAATCACCAGGTTCAGGAACAGTTATTACCCTAAAATGACCAGGTTCAGGAACAGTTATTACCCTACAACCACCAGGTTCAGGAACAGTTATTACCCTACAGTCACCAGATTCAGCATCAGTTATTACCCAACAATCACCAGGTTCAGGAACAGTTATTACCCTACAACCACCAGGTTCAGGAACAGATATTACCCTACAATCACCAGGTTCAGGAACAGTTATAAGCCGAGAACCGCGAGTTTCAGGAACCGTTATTACCCTGCAATCACCAGGTTCAATAACAATTATTACCCTACAATCACAACGTTCTGGAACAGTTGATACCCTACAGTCACCAGTTTCAGGAACAGTTATTACCCAACAGTCACCAGGTTCAGGAACAGTTATTACCCTACAATCACCAAGGTCAGGATCAGTTAATACACTACAATCGACAGGTTCAGGAACAGTTATGACACTACAATCACCAGTTTCAGTTTCAATTATTACCCGACAATTACCAGGATCAGGAACAGTTATTACCCTACCATCACCAGGTTCAGGAATAACTATTATCCTACAATTACCAGGTTCAGGAACAGTTATTACCCTACTATCACAAGGTTCAGGAACAGTTGTTACTCTACAATCACCAGTTCAGGTACAGCTGTTAACCTACAATCACCAGGTTCAGGAAAAGTTGTTACCCTAGAATCACCAGGTGCAGGAACAGTTATTATGCTACAACCGCCAGGTTCAGGAACATTTATTATCCTACAATTACCAGGTTCAGGTCCAGTTATTACCCTACAATCACCAGTTATAGGGACAGTTATTACGCTACAATCACCAGGTTCAGGTACATTTATTACCATACAATTACCAGGTTGAGGAACAGTTATTACCCTACAATCACCAGGTTAAGGAATAATTATTATCGTACAATTACCAGGTTCAGGTACAGTTATTACCCTACAATCACCAGGTATAGGGACAGTTATTACCCTACAATCACCAGGTTCAGGAACAGTTATTACCCTAAAATGACCAGGTTCAGGAACAGTTATTACCCTACAACCACCAGGTTCAGGAACAGTTATTACCCTACAGTCACCAGATTCAGCATCAGTTATTACCCAACAATCACCAGGTTCAGGAACAGTTATTACCCTACAATCACCATGTTCAGGAACAATAATTACCTTACTATTACCAGGTTCAGGAACAGTTATTACCCTTCTATCACCAGGGTCAGGAACAGTTGATACCGTATAATTACTACGTTTTGGAACAGTTATTACCCCAGAATCACTAGTTTCAGGTACAGTTATTACGCTACAATCACCAAGGTCAGGAACAGTTATTACACTACAATCAACAGGTTCAGGAACAGTTATGACACTACAATCACCAGTTTCAGTTTCAATTATTACCCGACAATTACCAGGTTCAGGAACAGATATTACCCTACAATGACCAGGTTCAGGAACAGTTAATACCTTACAATCACCAGTTTCAGGAACAGTTATTACCCTGCAATCACCAGGTTCAGGAATAACTATTACCCTACAATTACTAGGTTCAGGAACAGTTATTGCCCTACTATCACAAGGTTCAGGAACAGTTGTTACTCTTCAATCTCCAGGTTCAGCTACAGTTATAACGATACAATCATCAAGTTCAGCGACTGTTATTACCCTACAATTACCATGTTCAGGAACAGTTATTACCAGACAACCACCAGGATCAGGATTAGTTATTACCCTACAATCACCAGGTTCAGGAACAGTTGTTACCCTACAATTAACAGGTTCAGGAACAGATATTACCCTACAATCACCAGGTTCAGGAACAGTTATTACTCTACAATCACCAGGTTCAGGAATAATTATTATCCTACAATTACCAGGTTCAGGTACAGTTATTACATTACAATCACCAGGTATAGGGACAGTTATTAATCTGCAATCACCAGGTTCAGGAACAGTTGTTACCCTACAATCTCCAGGTTCAGGTACAGTTATTACAATACAACCACCAGGATCAGGATAAGTTATTACCCTACAGTCACCAGGTTCAGGAACAGTTATTACCCTACAATAACCAGGTTCAGGAACAGTTATAAGCCGAGAACCGCCAGGTTCAGGAACAGTTATTACCCTGCAATCAGCAGGTTCAATAACAAATATTACCCTACTATCACCAGGTTCAGGAACATTTGATACCGTATAATTACCACGTTCAGGAACAGTTATGACCCCAGAATCACTAGGTTCAGGTACAGTTATTACGCTACAATCACCAAGGTCAGGAACAGTTAATACACTACAATCGACAGGTTCAGGAACAGTTATGACACTAAAATCATCAGTTTCAGTTTCAATTATTACCGGACAATTTCCAGGTTCAGGAAAAGTTGTTACACTAGAATCACCAGGTGCAGGAACAGTTATTATGCTACAACCGCCAGGTTCAGGAATATTTATTATCCTACAATTACCAGGTTCAGGTACAGTTCTTACCCTACAATCTCCAGGTTCATGTATAGTTATTACGATACAATCATCAAGTTCAGGAACTCTTATTACCCTACAACCCCCAGGTTCAGGAACAGTTATTACCCTACAATCAGCAGGTTCAGGAACAGGTATTACCCTGCAATCACCAGGTTCAATAACAATTATTACCCTACAATCACCACGTTCAGGAACAGTTGATACCCTACAATCACCATGTTCAGGAACAATAATTACCTTACTATTACCAGGTTCAGGAACAGTTATTACCCTTCTATCACCAGGGTCAGGAACAGTTGATACCGTATAATTACTACGTTTTGGAACAGTTATTACCCCAGAATCACTAGTTTCAGGTACAGTTATTACGCTACAATCACCAAGGTCAGGAACAGTTATTACCCTAAAATGACCAGGTTCAGGAACAGTTATTACCCTACAACCACCAGGTTCAGGAACAGTTATTACCCTACAGTCACCAGATTCAGCATCAGTTATTACCCAACAATCACCAGGTTCGGGAACAGTTATTACCCTACAATCACCATGTTCAGGAACAATAATTACCTTACTATTACCAGGTTCAGGAACAGTTATTACCCTTCTATCACCAGGGTCAGGAACAGTTGATACCGTATAATTACTACGTTTTGGAACAGTTATTACCCCAGAATCACTAGTTTCAGGTACAGTTATTACGCTACAATCACCAAGGTCAGGAACAGTTATTACACTACAATCAACAGGTTCAGGAACAGTTATGACACTACAATCACCAGTTTCAGTTTCAATTATTACCCGACAATTAGCAGGTTCAGGAACAGATATTACCCTACAATGACCAGGTTCAGGAACAGTTAATACCTTACAATCACCAGTTTCAGGAACAGTTATTACCCTGCAATCACCAGGTTCAGGAATAACTATTACCCTACAATTACTAGGTTCAGGAACAGTTATTGCCCTACTATCACAAGGTTCAGGAACAGTTGTTACTCTTCAATCTCCAGGTTCAGCTACAGTTATAACGATACAATCATCAAGTTCAGCGACTGTTATTACCCTACAATTACCATGTTCAGGAACAGTTATTACCAGACAACCACCAGGATCAGGATTAGTTATTACCCTACAATCACCAGGTTCAGGAACAGTTGTTACCCTACAATTAACAGGTTCAGGAACAGATATTACCCTACAATCACCAGGTTCAGGAACAGTTATTACTCTACAATCACCAGGTTCAGGAATAATTATTATCCTACAATTACCAGGTTCAGGTACAGTTATTACATTACAATCACCAGGTATAGGGACAGTTATTAATTTGCAATCACCAGGTTCAGGAACAGTTGTTACCCTACAATCTCCAGGTTCAGGTACAGTTATTACAATACAACCACCAGGATCAGGATAAGTTATTACCCTACAGTCACCAGGTTCAGGAACAGTTATTACCCTACAATAACCAGGTTCAGGAACAGTTATAAGCCGAGAACCGCCAGGTTCAGGAACAGTTATTACCCTGCAATCAGCAGGTTCAATAACAAATATTACCCTACTATCACCAGGTTCAGGAACATTTGATACCATATAATTACCACGTTCAGGAACAGTTATGAACCCAGAATCACTAGGTTCAGGTACAGTTATTACGCTACAATCACCAAGGTCAGGAACAGTTAATACACTACAATCGACATGTTCAGGAACAGTTATGACACTAAAATCACCAGTTTCAGTTTCAATTATTACCGGACAATTTCCAGGTTCAGGAAAAGTTGTTACACTAGAATCACCAGGTGCAGGAACAGTTATTATGCTACAACCGCCAGGTTCAGGAACATTTATTATCCTACAATTACCAGGTTCAGGTACAGTTGTTACCCTACAATCTCCAGGTTCATGTATAGTTATTACGATACAATCATCAAGTTCAGGAACTCTTATTACCCTACAACCCCCAGGTTCAGGAACAGTTATTACCCTACAATCACCAGGTTCAGGAACAGTTGAAACCCTACAATCACCAGGTTCAGGAACAGTTATTACCCTACAGTCACCAGGTTCAGGAACAGTTATTACCCTACAACCCCCAGGTTCAGGAACAGTTATTACCCTAAAATCACGAGGTTCAGCATCAGTTATTACCCTACAATCACCAGGTTCAGGGACAGTTGTTACCCTTCAATTAACAGGTTCAGGAACATTTATTACCCTACAATTACCAGGTTCAGGTACGGTTATTACCCTACAATGAACAGGTACTGGGACAGTTATTACCCTATAATCATCATGTTCAGGAACAGTTATTACCCTACAATCTCCAGGTTCAATAACAATTATTACCCTACAATCACCAGGTTCAGGAACAGTTGATACCCTACAATCCCCAGTTTCAGGAACAGTTATTACCCTACAGTCACCAGGTTCAGGAACAGTTATTACCCTAAAATGACCAGGTTCAGGAACAGTTATTACCCTACAACCACCAGGTTCAGGAACAGTTATTTCACTACAGTCACCAGATTCAGCATCAGTTATTACCCTGCAATCACCAGTTTCAGGAACAGTTATTACCCTACAGTCACCACGTTCAGGAACAGTTATTACCCTACAATGACCAGGTTCAGGAACAGTTATAAGCCGAGAACCGCCAGGTCCAGGAACAGTTATTACCCTGCAATCACCAGGTTCAGGAACAGTTATTACCCTAAAATGACCAGGTTCAGGAACAGTTATTACCCTACAACCACCAGGTTCAGTAACAGTTATTACCCTACAGTCACCAGATTCAGCATCAGTTATTACCCAACAATCACCAGGTTCAGGAACAGTTATTACCCTACAATCACCATGTTCAGGAACAATAATTACCTTACTATTACCAGGTTCAGGAACAGTTATTACCCTTCTATCACCAGGGTCAGGAACAGTTGATACCGTATAATTACTACGTTTTGGAACAGTTATTACCCCAGAATCACTAGTTTCAGGTACAGTTATTACGCTACAATCACCAAGGTCAGGAACAGTTATTACACTACAATCAACAGGTTCAGGAACAGTTATGACACTACAATCACCAGTTTCAGTTTCAATTATTACCCGACAATTACCAGGTTCAGGAACAGATATTACCCTACAATGACCAGGTTCAGGAACAGTTAATACCTTACAATCACCAGTTTCAGGAACAGTTATTACCCTGCAATCACCAGGTTCAGGAATAACTATTACCCTACAATTACTAGGTTCAGGAACAGTTATTGCCCTACTATCACAAGGTTCAGGAACAGTTGTTACTCTTCAATCTCCAGGTTCAGCTACAGTTATAACGATACAATCATCAAGTTCAGCGACTGTTATTACCCTACAATTACCATGTTCAGGAACAGTTATTACCAGACAACCACCAGGATCAGGATTAGTTATTACCCTACAATCACCAGGTTCAGGAACAGTTGTTACCCTACAATTAACAGGTTCAGGAACAGATATTACCCTACAAGCACCAGGTTCAGGAACAGTTATTACTCTACAATCACCAGGTTCAGGAATAATTATTATCCTACAATTACCAGGTTCAGGTACAGTTATTACATTACAATCACCAGGTATAGGGACAGTTATTAATCTGCAATCACCAGGTTCAGGAACAGTTGTTACCCTACAATCTCCAGGTTCAGGTACAGTTATTACAGTACAACCACCAGGATCAGGATAAGTTATTACCCTACAGTCGCCAGGTTCAGGAACAGTTATTACTCTACAATAACCAGGTTCAGGAACAGTTATAAGCCGAGAACCGCCAGGTTCAGGAATAGTTATTACCCTGCAATCAGCAGGTTCAATAACAAATATTACCCTACTATCACCAGGTTCAGGAACATTTGATACCGTATAATTACCACGTTCAGGTACAGTTATGACCCCAGAATCACTAGGTTCAGGTACAGTTATTACGCTACAATCACCAAGGTCAGGAAAGGTTAATACACTACAATCGACAGGTTCAGGAACAGTTATGACACTAAAATCACCAGTTTCAGTTTCAATTATTACCGGACAATTTCCAGGTTCATGAAAAGTTGTTACACTAGAATCACCAGGTGCAGGAACAGTTATTATGCTACAACCGCCAGGTTCAGGAACATTTATTATCCTACAATTACCAGGTTCAGGTAGAGTTGTTACCCTACAATCTCCAGGTTCATGTATAGTTATTACGATACAATCATCAAGTTCAGGAACTCTTATTACCCAACAACCCCCAGGTTCAGGAACAGTTATTACCCTACAATCACCAGGTTCAGGAACAGTTGATACCCTACAATCACCAGGTTCAGGAACAGTTATTACCCTACAGTCACCAGGTTCAGGAACAGTTATTACCCTACAACCCCCAGGTTCAGGAACAGTTATTACCCTAAAATCACGAGGTTCAGCATCAGTTATTACCCTACAATCACCAGGTTCAGGGACAGTTGTTACCCTTCAATTAACAGGTTCAGGAACATTTATTACCCTACAATTACCAGGTTCAGGTACGGTTATTACCCTACAATCAACAGGTACTGGGACAGTTATTACCCTATAATCATCATGTTCAGGAACAGTTATTACCCTACAATCTCCAGGTTCAATAACAATTATTACCCTACAATCACCAGGTTCAGGAACAGTTGATACCCTACAATCCCCAGTTTCAGGAACAGTTATTACCCTACAGTCACCAGGTTCAGGAACAGTTATTACCCTAAAATGACCAGGTTCAGGAACAGTTATTACCCTGCTATCACCAGGTTCAGGAACAGTTGATACCATATAATTACCATGTTCAGGATTAGTTATTACCCAGAATCACCAGGTTCAGGTACAGTTATTACGATACAATTACCAAGGTAAGGAGCATTTATTATACTACAATCGGCAGGTTCAGGAACAGTTATGACAATACAATCACCAGTTTCAGTTTCCATTATTACCCGACAATTACCAGGTTCAGGAACAGTTATTACCCTACAATCACCAGTTTCAGGATCAGTTATTAACCTACAATCACCAGGGTCAGGAAAAGTTGTTACCCTAGAATCACCAGGTGCAGGAACAGTTATTATGCTGCAACTGCCAGGTTCAGGAACATTTATTATCCTACAATCACCAGGTTCAGGTACAGTTATTACCCTACAATCACCAGGCGTATGGACAGTTATTACCCTACAATCACCAGGTTCAGGAACAGTTATTACCCTACAATCTCCAGGTTCAGGTACAGTTATAACGATACAATCATCAAGTTCAGCGACTTTTATTACCATACAATTACCACGTTCAGGAACAGTTATTACCATACAACCACCAGGATCAGGATAAGTTATTACCCTACAGTCACCCGGTTCAGGAAGAGTTATTACCCTACAATGACCAGGTTCAGGAACAGTTATAAGCCGAGAACCGCCAGGTTCAGGAACAGTTATTACCCTGCAATCACCAGGTTCAATAACAATTATTACCCTACAATCACCAGGTTCAGGAACAGTTGATACCCTATAATCCCCAGTTTCAGGAACAGTTATTACCCTACAGTCACCAGGTTCAGGAACAGTTATTATCCTAAAATGACCAGGTTCAGGAACAGTTATTACCCTACAACCACCAGGTTCAGGAACAGTTATTACCCTACAGTCACCAGGTTCAGCATCAGTTATTACCCTACAATCACCAGGTTCAGGAACTGTTATTACCCCACGATCACTAGGTGCAGTAACAGTTGTTATACTGCATTCACCAGGTTCAGGAACAGTTATAACTCTACAATCACCAGGTTCAGGAACAATAATTGCCGTACAATTACCAGGTTCAGGAACAGTTATAACCCTACTATCACCAGATTCAGGCACAGTTGATACCATATAATTACCACGTTCAGGAACAGTTATTACCCCAGAATCACTAGGTTCAGGTACAGTTATTACGCTACAATCACCAAGGTCAGGAACAGTTATTACACTACAATTGACAGGTTCAGGAACAGTTATGACACTACAATCACCAGTTTCAGTTTCAATTATTACCCGACAATTACCAGGTTCAGGAACAGTTGTTACCCTGCTATCACCAGGTTCAGGAACAGTTGATACCATATAATTACCACGTTCAGGAAAAGTTATTACCCTACAACCACCAGGTTCAGGAACAGTTATTACACTACAATCACCAGCTTCAGGAACAGTTATTACCCTACAATCACCAGGTTCAGGAACAGTTGTTACCCTACAATCTCCAGGTTCAGGTACAGTTATTACAATACAACCACCAGGATCAGGATAAGTTATTACCCTACAGTCACCAGGTTCAGGAACAGTTATTACCCTACAATAACCAGGTTCAGGAACAGTTATAAGCCGAGAACCGCCAGGTTCAGGAACAGTTATTACCCTGCAATCAGCAGGTTCAATAACAAATATTACCCTACTATCACCAGGTTCAGGAACATTTGATACCGTATAATTACCACGTTCAGGAATAGTTATTACCCCAGAATCACTAGGTTCAGGTACAGTTATTACGCTACAATCACCAAGGTCAGGAATTGTTAATACACTACAATCGACAGGTTCAGGAACAGTTATGACACTAAAATCACCAGTTTCAGTTTCAATTATTACCGGACAATTTCCAGGTTCAGGAAAAGTTGTTCCACTAGAATCACCAGGTGCAGGAACAGTTATTATGCTACAACCGCCAGGTTCAGGAACATTTATTATCCTACAATTACCAGGTTCAGGTACAGTTGTTACCCTACAATCTCCAGGTTCTGGTATAGTTATTACGATACAATCATCAAGTTCAGGAACTCTTATTACCCTACAATCCCCAGGTTCAGGAACAGTTATTACCCTACAATCACCAGGTACAGGAACAGTTGATACCCTACAATCACCAGGTTCAGGAACAGTTATTACCCTACAGTCACCAGTTTCAGGAACAGTTATTACCCTACAACCCCCAGGTTCAGGAACAGTTATTACCCTAAAATCACGAGGTTCAGCATCAGTTATTACCCTACAATCACCAGGTTCAGGGACAGTTGTTACCCTTCAATTAACAGGTTCAGGAACATTTATTACCCTACAATTACCAGGTTCAGGTACGGTTATTACCCTACAATGAACAGGTACTGGGACAGTTATTACCCTATAATCATCATGTTCAGGAACAGTTATTACCCTACAATCTCCAGGTTCAATAACAATTATTACCCTACAATCACCAGGTTCAGGAACAGTTGATACCCTACAATCCCCAGTTTCAGTAACAGTTATTACCCTACAGTCACCAGGTTCAGGAACAGTTATTACCCTAAAATGACCAGGTTCAGGAACAGTTATTACCCTGCTATCACCAGGTTCAGGAACAGTTGATACCATATAATTACCACGTTCAAGATTAGTTATTACCCAGAATCACCAGGTTCAGGTACAAATATTACGATACAATCACCAAGGTAAGGAACATTTATTATACTACAATCGGCAGGTTCAGGAACAGTTATGACAATACAATCACCAGTTTCAGTTTCAATTATTACCCGACAACTACCAGGTTCAGGAACAGTTATTACCCTACAATCACCAGTTTCAGGATCAGTTATTAACCTACAATCACCAGGTTCAGGAAAAGTTGTTACCCTAGAACCACCAGGTGCAGGAACAGTTATTATGCTGCAACTGCCAGGTTCATGAACATTTATTATCCTACAATTACCAGGTTCAGGTACAGTTATTACCCTACAATCACCAGGCGTAGGGACAGTTATTACCCTACAATCACCAGGTTCAGGAACAGTTATTACCCTACAATCTCCAGGTTCAGGTACAGTTATAACGATACAATCATCAAGTTCAGCGACTTTTATTACCCTACAATTACCACGTTCAGGAACAGTTATTACCATACAACCACCAGGATCAGGATAAGTTATTACCCTATAATCACCCGGTTCAGGAAGAGTTATTACCCTACAATGACCAGGTTCAGGAACAGTTATAAGCCGAGAACCGCCAGGTTCAGGAACAGTTATTACCCTGCAATCACCAGGTTCAATAACAATTATTACCCTACAATCACCAGGTTCAGGAACAGTTGATACCCTATAATCCCCAGTTTCAGGAACAGTTATTACCCTACAGTCACCAGGTTCAGGAACAGTTATTATCCTAAAATGACCAGGTTCAGGAACAGTTATTACCCTACAACCACCAGGTTCAGGAACAGTTATTACCCTACAGTCACCAGGTTCAGCATCAGTTATTACCCTACAATCACCAGGTTCAGGAACTATTACCCCACGATCACTAGGTGCAGTAACAGTTGTTATACTGCAATCACCAGGTTCAGGAACAGTTATAACCCTACAATCACCAGGTTCAGGAACAATAATTACCGTACTATTACCAGGTTCAGGAACAGTTGTTACCCTACTATCACCAGATTGAGGAACAGTTGATACCATATAATTACCACGTTCAGGAACAGTTATTACCCCAGAATCACTAGGTTCAGGTACAGTTATTACGCTACAATCACCAAGGTCAGGAACAGTTATTACACTACAATTGCCAGGTTCAGGAACAGTTATGAAACTACAATCACCAGTTTCAGTTTCAATTATTACCCGACAATTACCAGGTTCAGGAACAGTTGTTACCCTGCTATCACCAGGTTCAGGAACAGTTGATACCATATAATTACCACGTTCAGGAAAAGTTATTACCCTACAACCACCAGGTTCAGGAACAGTTATTATGCTACAGTCACCAGGTTCAGCATCAGTTATTACCCTACAATCACCAGGATCAGGGACAGTTGTTACCCTTCAATTAACAGGTTCCGGAACAGTTATTACCCCAGAATTACCAGCTTCAGGAACAGTTATTACCATACTATCACCAGTTTCAGGAACAGTTATTACCCTACCATCACCAGGATCAGCAACAATAATTGCCGTACAATTACCAGGTTCAGGAACAGTTATTACCCTGCTATCACCAGGTTCAGGAACAGTTGATACCATATAATTACCACGTTCAGGAACAGTTATTACCCTACAACCACTAGGTTCAGGAACAGTTATTATGCTACAGTCACCAGGTTCAGCATCAGTTATTACCCAACAATCACCAGGTTCAGGGATAGTTGTTACCCTTCAATTAACAGGTTCCGGAAGAGTTATTACCCCAGAATTACCAGCTTCAGGAACAGTTATTACCTTACCATCACCAGGATCAGGAACAATAATTGCCGTACAATTACCAGGTTCAGGAACAGTTATTACCCTGCTATCACCAGGTTCAGGAGCAGTTGATACCATATAATTACCACGTTCAGGAACAGTTATTACCCAGAATCACCAGGTTCAGGTACAGTTATTACGATACAATCACCAAGGTAAGGAACATTTATTATACTACAATCGGCAGGTTCAGGAACAGTTATGACAATACAATCACCAGTTTCAGTTTCAATTATTACCCTGCAATCACCAGGTTCAATAACAATTATTACCCTACAATCACCAGGTTCAGGAACAGTTGATACCCTACAATCCCCAGTTTCAGGAACAGTTATTACCCTACAGTCACCAGGTTCAGGAACAGTTATTATCCTAAAATGACCAGGTTCAGGAACAGTTATTACCCTACAACCACCAGGTTCAGGAACAGTTATTACCCTACAGTCACCAGATTCAGCATCAGTTATTACCCTACAATCACCAGGTTCAGGAACTGTTATTACGCCACGATCACTAGGTGCAGGAACAGTTGTTACACTGCAATCACCAGGTTCAGGAACAGTTATAACCCTACAATCACCAGGTTCAGGAACAATAATTACCGTACTATTACCAGGTTCAGGAACAGTTATTACCCTACTATCACCAGGTTCAGGAACAGTTGATACCATATAATTACCACGTTCAGGAACAGTTATTACCCCAGAATCACTAGGTTCAGGTTCAGTTATTACGCTACAATCACCAAGGTCAGGAACAGTTATTGCACTACAACTGACAGGTTCAGGAACAGTTATGACACTACAATCACCAGTTTCAGTTTCAATTATTACCCGACAATTACCAGGTTCAGGAACAGTTGTTACCCTGCTATCACCAGGTTCAGGAACAGTTGATACCATATAATTACCACGTTCAGGAAAAGTTATTACCCTACAACCACCAGGTTCAGGAACAGTTATTATGCTACAGTCACCAGGTTCAGCATCAGTTATTACCCTACAATCACCAGGATCAGGGACAGTTGTTACCCTTCAATTAACAGGTTCCGGAACAGTTATTACCCCAGAATTACCAGCTTCAGGAACAGTTATTACCCTACTATCACCAGTTTCAGGAACAGTTATTACCCTGCTATCACCAGGTTCAGGAACAGTTGATACCATATAATTACCACGTTCACGAACAGTTATTACCCTACAGTCACCAGATTCAGGAGCAGTTATTACCCTACAATCACCAGGTTCAGGAAAAGTTGTTACCCTAGAATCACCAGGTGCAGGAACAGTTATTATGCTGCAACTGCCAGGTTCATGAACATTTATTATCCTACAATTACCAGGTTCAGGTACAGTTATTACCCTACAATCACCAGGCGTAGGGACAGTTATTACCCTACAATCACCAGGTTCAGGAACAGTTATTACCCTACAATCTCCAGGTTCAGGTACAGTTATAACGATACAATCATCAAGTTCAGCGACTTTTATTACCCTACAATTACCACGTTCAGGAACAGTTATTACCATACAACCACCAGGATCAGGATAAGTTATTACCCTATAATCACCAGGTTCAGGAACAGTTGTTACCCTACAATTAACAGGTTCAGGAACAGTTATAAGCCGAGAACCGCCAGGTTCAGGAACAGTTATTACCCTGCAATCACCAGGTTCAATAACAATTATTACCCTACAATCACCAGGTTCAGGAACAGATGATACCCTACAATCACCAGTTTCAGGAACAGTTATTACCCTACAGTCACCAGTTTCAGGAACAGTTATTACCCTACCATGACCAGGTTCAGGAACAGTTATAAGCCGAGAACCGCCAGGTTCAGGAACAGTTATTACCCTGCAATCATCAGGTTCAATAACAATTATTACCCTACAATCACCAGGTTCCGGAACAGTTGATACCCTACAATCCCCAGTTTCAGGAACAGTTATTACCCTACAGTCACCAGGTTCAGGAACAGTTATTATCCTAAAATGACCAGGTTCAGGAACAGTTATTACCCTACAACCACCAGGTTCAGGAACAGTTATTACCCTACAGTCACCAGATTCAGCATCAGTTATTACCCTACAATCACCAGGTTCAGTAACTGTTATTACGCCACGATCACTAGGTGCAGTAACAGTTGTTTTAGGGCAATCACCAGGTTCAGGAACAGTTATAACCCTACAATCACCAGGTTCAGGAACAATAATTACCGTACTATTACCAGGTTCAGGAACAGTTATTACCCTACTATCACCAGGTTCAGGAACAGTTGATACCATATAATTACCACGTTCAGGAACAGTTATTACCCCAGAATCACTAGGTTCAGGTACAGTTATTACGCTACTATCACCAAGGTCAGGAACAGTTATTGCACTACAATTGACAGGTTCAGGAACAGTTATGACACTACAATCACCAGTTTCAGTTTCAATTATTACCCCAGAATTACCAGCTTCAGGAACAGTTATTACCCTACTATCACCAGTTTCAGGAACAGTTATTACCCTACCATCACCAGGATCAGGAACAATAATTGCCGTACAATTACCAGGTTCAGGAACAGTTATTACCCTGCTATCACCAGGTTCAGGAACAGTTGATACCATATAATTACCACGTTCAGGAACAGTTATTACCCAGAATCACCAGGTTCAGGTACAGTTATTACGATACAATCACCAAGGTAAGGAACATTTATTACACTACAATCGGCAGGTTCAGGAACAGTTATGACACCACAATCACCAGTTTCAGTTCCAATTATTAGCCGACAATTACCAGGTTCAGGAACATTTATTACCCTACAATCACCAGGTTCAGGAATAACTATTACCCTACAATTACCAGTTGCTGGAACAGTTGTTACACTGCAATCACCAGGTTCAGGAACAATTATTATCCTGCAATTACCAGGTTCAGGAACAGTTATTACCCTACCATCACCAGGATCAGGAACAATAATTGCCGTACAATTACCAGGTTCAGGAACAGTTATTACCCTGCTATCACCAGGTTCAGGAACAGTTGATACCATATAATTACCATGTTCAGGATCAGTTATTACCCAGAATCACCAGGTTCAGGTACAGTTATTACGATACAATCACCAAGGTTAGGAACATTTATTACACTATAATCGGCAGGTTCAGGAACAGTTATGACACCACAATCACCAGTTTCAGTTCCAATTATTAGCCGACAATTACCAGGTTCAGGAACAGTTATTACCCTACAATCACCAGGTTCAGTAATAACTATTACCCTACAATTACCAGGTTCAGGAACAGTTATTACCCTACAATCACCAGGTTCAGGAATAACTATTACCCTACAATTACCAGGTTCAGGAACAGTTATTACCCTACTATCACAAGGTTCAGGAACAGTTGTAACTCTACAATCACCAGTTCAGGTACAGTTGTTAAACTACAATCACCAGTTCAGGTACAGTTGTTAACCTACAATCACCAGGTTCAGGAAAATTTGTTACCCTAGAATCACCAGGTGCAGGAACAGTTATTATGCGGCAACCGCCAGATTCATGAACATTTATTATCCTACAATCACCACGTTCAGGAACAGTTATTACCCTACAACCACTAGGTTCAGGAACAGTTATTATGCTACAGTCACCAGGTTCAGCATCAGTTATTACCCAACAATCACCAGGTTCAGGGATAGTTGTTACCCTTCAATTAACAGGTTCCGGAAGATTTATTACCCCAGAATTACCAGCTTCAGGAACAGTTATTACCTTACCATCACCAGGATCAGGAACAATAATTGCCGTACAATTACCAGGTTCAGGAACAGTTATTACCCTGCTATCACCAGGTTCAGGAGCAGTTGATACAATATAATTACCACGTTCAGGAACAGTTATTACCCCAGAATCACTAGGTACAGGTACAGTTATTAAGCTACAATCACAAAGGTCAGGAACAGATATTATACTACAATCGGCAGGTTCAGGAACAGTTATGACAATACAATCACCAGTTTCTGTTTCAATTATTACCCGACAATTACCAGGTTCAGGAACAGTTATTACCCTACAATCACCAGTTTCAGGAGCAGTTATTACCCTACAATCACCAGGTTCAGGAAAAGTTGTTGCCCTAGAATCACCAGGTGCAGGAACAGTTATTATGCTGCAACTGCCAGGTTCATGAACATTTATTATCCTACAATTACCAGGTTCAGGTACAGTTATTACCCTACAATCACCAGGCGTAGGGACAGTTATTACCCTACAATCACCAGGTTCAGGAACAGTTATTACCCTACAATCTCCAGGTTCAGGTACAGTTATAACGATACAATCATCAAGTTCAGCGACTTTTATTACCCTACAATTACCACGTTCAGGAACAGTTATTACCATACAACCACCAGGATCAGGATAAGTTATTACCCTATAATCACCAGGTTCAGGAACAGTTGTTACCCTACAATTAACAGGTTCAGGAACAGTTATAAGCCGAGAACCGCCAGGTTCAGGAACAGTTATTACCCTGCAATCACCAGGTTCAATAACAATTATTACCCTACAATCACCAGGTTCAGGAACAGATGATACCCTACAATCACCAGTTTCAGGAACAGTTATTACCCTACAGTCACCAGTTTCAGGAACAGTTATTACCCTACCATGACCAGGTTCAGGAAAAGTTATAAGCCGAGAACCGCCAGGTTCAGGAACAGTTATTACCCTGCAATCACCAGGTTCAATAACAATTATTACCCTACAATCACCAGGTTCAGGAACAGTTGATACCCTACAATCCCCAGTTTCAGGAACAGTTATTACCCTACAGTCACCAGGTTCAGGAACAGTTATTATCCTAAAATGACCAGGTTCAGGAACAGTTATTACCCTACAACCACCAGGTTCAGGAACAGTTATTACCCTACAGTCACCAGATTCAGCATCAGTTATTACCCTACAATCACCAGGTTCAGTAACTGTTAATACGCCACGATCACTAGGTGCAGTAACAGTTGTTTTACTGCAATCACCAGGTTCAGGAACAGTTATAACCCTACAATCACCAGGTTCAGGAACAATAATTACCGTACTATTACCAGGTTCAGGAACAGTTATTACCCTACTATCACCAGGTTCAGGAACAGTTGATACCATATAATTACCACGTTCAGGAACAGTTATTACCCCAGAATCACTAGGTTCAGGTACAGTTATTACGCTACAATCACCAAGGTCAGGAACAGTTATTGCACTACAATTGACAGGTTCAGGAACAGTTATGACACTACAATCACCAGTTTCAGTTTCAATTATTACCCCAGAATTACCAGCTTCAGGAACAGTTATTACCCTACTATCACCAGTTTCAGGAACAGTTATTACCCTACCATCACCAGGATCAGGAACAATAATTGCCGTACAATTACCAGGTTCAGGAACAGTTATTACCCTGCTATCACCAGGTTCAGGAACAGTTGATACCATATAATTACCACGTTCAGGAACAGTTATTACCCAGAATCACCAGGTTCAGGTACAGTTATTACGATACAATCACCAAGGTAAGGAACATTTATTACACTACAATCGGCAGGTTCAGGAACAGTTATGACACCACAATCACCAGTTTCAGTTCCAATTATTAGCCGACAATTACCAGGTTCAGGAACATTTATTACCCTACAATCACCAGGTTCAGGAATAACTATTACCCTACAATTACCAGTTGCTGGAACAGTTGTTACACTGCAATCACCAGGATCAGGAACAATTATTATCCTGCAATTACCAGGTTCAGGAACAGTTATTACCCTACCATCACCAGGATCAGGAACAATAATTGCCGTACAATTACCAGGTTCAGGAACAGTTATTACCCTGCTATAACCAGGTTCAGGAACAGTTGATACCATATAATTACCATGTTCAGGATCAGTTATTACCCAGAATCACCAGGTTCAGGTACAGTTATTACGCTACAATCACCAAGGTCAGGAACAGTTATTGTACTACAATTGACAGGTTCAGGAACAGTTATGACACTACAATCACCAGTTTCAGTTCCAATTATTAGCCGACAATTACCAGGTTCAGGAACAGTTATTACCCTACAATCACCAGGTTCAGTAATAACTATTAACCTACAATTACCAGGTTCAGGAACAGTTATTACCCTACAATCACCAGGTTCAGGAATAACTATTACCCTACAGCCACCAGGTTCAGGAACAGTTATTACCCTACAGTCACCAGATTCAGCATCAGTTATTACCCTACAATCACCAGGTTCAGGAACTGCTATTACGCCACGATCACCAGGTGCAGGAACAGTTGTTACACTGCAATCACCAGGTTCAGGAACAGTTATAACCCTACAATCACCAGGTTCAGGAACAATAATTACCGTACTATTACCAGGTTCAGGAACAGTTATTACCCTACTATCACCAGGTTCAGGAACAGTTGATACCATATAATTACCACGTTCAGGAACAGTTATTACCCCAGAATCACTAGGTTCAGGTACAGTTATTACGCTACAATCACCAAGGTCAGGAACAGTTATTGCACTACAATTGACAGGTTCAGGAACAGTTATGACACTACAATCACCAGTTTCAGTTTCAATTATTACCCCAGAATTACCAGCTTCAGGAACAGTTATTACCCTACTATCACCAGTTTCAGGAACAGTTATTACCCTACCATCACCAGGATCAGGAACAATAATTGCCGTACAATTACCAGGTTCAGGAACAGTTATTACCCTGCTATCACCAGGTTCAGGAACAGTTGATACCATATAATTACCACGTTCAGGAACAGTTATTACCCAGAATCACCAGGTTCAGGTACAGTTATTACGATACAATCACCAAGGTAAGGAACATTTATTACACTACAATCGGCAGGTTCAGGAACAGTTATGACACCACAATCACCAGTTTCAGTTCCAATTATTAGCCGACAATTACCAGGTTCAGGAACATTTATTACCCTACAATCACCAGGTTCAGGAATAACTATTACCCTACAATTACCAGTTGCTGGAACAGTTGTTACACTGCAATCACCAGGATCAGG
Organism: Hypanus sabinus; assembly: GCF_030144855.1. NCBI lineage: Eukaryota > Metazoa > Chordata > Chondrichthyes > Myliobatiformes > Dasyatidae > Hypanus > Hypanus sabinus. The sequence goes on along the minus strand of NC_082709.1, from coordinate 87,908,668 downwards.
AACAATTATTATCCTGCAATTACCAGGTTCAGGAACAGTTATTACCCTACCATCACCAGGATCAGGAACAATAATTGCCGTACAATTACCAGGTTCAGGAACAGTTATTACCCTGCTATAACCAGGTTCAGGAACAGTTGATACCATATAATTACCATGTTCAGGATCAGTTATTACCCAGAATCACCAGGTTCAGGTACAGTTATTACGCTACAATCACCAAGGTCAGGAACAGTTATTGTACTACAATTGACAGGTTCAGGAACAGTTATGACACTACAATCACCAGTTTCAGTTCCAATTATTAGCCGACAATTACCAGGTTCAGGAACAGTTATTACCCTACAATCACCAGGTTCAGTAATAACTATTAACCTACAATTACCAGGTTCAGGAACAGTTATTACCCTACAATCACCAGGTTCAGGAATAACTATTACCCTACAATTACCAGGTTCAGGAACAGTTATTACCCTACTATCACAAGGTTCAGGAACAGTTGTAACTCTACAATCACCAGTTCAGGTACAGTTGTTAAACTACAATCACCAGTTCAGGTACAGTTGTTAACCTACAATCACCAGGTTCAGGAAAATTTGTTACCCTAGAATCACCACGTCCAGGAACCATTATTATCCTACAATTACCAGCTTCAGGAACAGTTATTACCCTACCATCACCAGGATCAGGAACAATAATTGCCGTACAATTACCAGGTTCAGGAACAGTTATTACCCTGCTATCACCAGGTTCAGGAACAGTTATTACGATACAATCACCAAGGTAAGGAACATTTATTACACTTCAATCGGCAGGTTCAGGAAGAGTTATGACACCACAATCACCAGTTTCAGTTCCAATTATTAGCCGACAATTACCAGGTTCAGGAACATTTATTACCCTACAATCACCAGGTTCAGGAACAACAATTACCCTACAATTACCAGGTGCAGTAAAAGTTGTTACACTGCAATCACCAGGTTCAGGAACAATTATTATCCTACAATTACCAGGTTCAGGAACAATTATTACCCTACCATCACCAGGACCAGGAACAATAATTGCCGTACAATTACCAGGGTCAGGAACAGTTATTACCCTGCTATCACCAGGTTCAGGAACAGTTGATACCATATAATTACCACGTTCAGGAACAGTTATTACCCAGAATCACCAGGTTCAGGTACAGTTATTACGATACAATCACCAAGGTAAGGAACATTTATTACACTACAATCGGCAGGTTCAGGAACAGTTATGACACCACAATCACCAGTTTCAGTTCCAATTATTACCCAACAATTACCAGGTTCAGGAACAGTTATTACCCTACAATCACTAGGATCAGGAACAGTTATTACCCTACAATCACCAGTTTCAGGAACAGTTATTACCCTACAATCACCAGGTTCAGGGACAGTTGTTACCCTACAATTAACAGGCTCAGGAACAGTTATTACCCTACAATCACCAGGTTCAGGAACAGTTATAAGCCGAGAACCGCCAGGTTCAGGAACAGTTATTACCCTGCAATCACCAGGTTCAATAACAATTATTACCCTACAATCACCACGTTCAGGAACAGTTGATACCCTACAATCACCAGTTTCAGGAACATTTATTACCCTACAGTCACCAGGTTCAGGAACAGTTATTACCCTACAATGACCAGGTTCAGGAACAGTTATAAGCCGAGAACCGCCAGGTTCAGGATCAGTTATTACCCTGCAATCACCAGGTTCAATAACAATTATTACCCTACAATCACCAGGTTCAGGAACAGTTGATACCCTACAATCCGCAGTTTCAGGAACAGTTATTACCCTACTGTCACCAGGTTCAGGAACAGTTATTACCCTAAAATGACCAGGTTCAGGAACAGTTATTACCCTACAACCACCAGGTTCAGGAACAGTTATTACACTGCAGTCACCAGATTCAGCATCCGTTATTACCCAACAATCACCAGGTTCAGGAACAGTTATTACGCCACGATCACCAGGTGCAGGAACAGTTGTTACACTGCAATCACCAGGTTCAGGAACAGTTATTAACCTACAATCACCAGGTTCAGGAACAATAATTACCGTACTATTACCAGGTTCAGGAACAGTTATTACCCTTCTATCACCAGGGTCAGGAACAGTTGATACCGTATAATTATCACGTTCAGGAACAGTTATTACCCCAGAATCACTAGTTTGAGGTACAGTTATTACACTACAATCTCCAAGGTCAGGAACAGTCAGTACACTACAATCGACAGGTTCAGGAACAGTTATGACACTTCAATCTCCAGTTTCAGTTTCAATTATTACCCGACAATTACCAGGTTCAGGAACAGTTATTACCCTACAATCACCAGGTTCAGGAACAGTTAATACCTTACAATCACCAGTTTCAGGAACAGTTATTACCCTGCAATCACCAGGTTCAGGAATAACTATTACCCTACAATTACCAGGTTCAGGAACAGTTATGACACTACAATCACCAGTTTCAGTTTCAATTATTACCCGACAATTACCAGGTTCAGGAACGGTTGTTACCCTACAATCACCAGGTTCAGGAACAGTTGATACCATATAATTACCACGTTCAGGAAATGTTATTACCCTACAACCACCAGGTTCAGGAACAGTTATTATGCTACAGTCACCAGGTTCAGCATCAGTTATTACCCTACAATCACCAGGTTAAGGGACATTTGTTACCCTACAATCACCACGTTCAGGAACCATTATTATCCTACAATTACCAGCTTCAGGAACAGTTATTACCCTACCATCACCAGGATCAGGAACAATAATTGCCGTAATATTACCAGGTTCAGGAACAGTTATTAACCTGCTATCACCAGCTTCAGGAACAGTTGATACCATATAATTACCACGTTCAGGAACAGTTATTACCCAGAATCACCAGGTTCAGGTACAGTTATTACGATACAATCACCAAGGTAAGGAACATTTATTACACTACAATCGGCAGGTTTAGGAACAGTTATGACACCACAATCACCAGTTTCAGTTCCAATTATTAGCCGACAATTACCAGGTTCAGGAACATTTATTACCCTACAATCACCAGGTTCAGGAATAACAATTACCCTACAATTACCAGGTGCAGTAAAAGTTGTTACACTGCAATCACCAGGTTCAGGAACAATTATTATCCTACAATTACCAGGTTCAGGAACAGTTATTACCATACCATCACCAGGACCAGGAACAATAATTGCCGTACAATTACCAGGTTCAGGAACAATTATTATCCTACAATTACCAGGTTCAGGAACAGTTATTACCCTACAATCACCAGGTTCAGGGACAGTTGTTACCCTACAATTAACAGGCTCAGGAACAGTTATTACCCTACAATCACCAGGTTCAGGAACAGTTATAAGCCGAGAACCGCCAGGTTCAGGAACAGTTATTACCCTGCAATCACCAGGTTCAATAACAATTATTACCCTACAATCACCACGTTCAGGAACAGTTGATACCCTACAATCACCAGTTTCAGGAACATTTATTACCCTACAGTCACCAGGTTCAGGAACAGTTATTACCCTACAATGACCAGGTTCAGGAACAGTTATAAGCCGAGAACCGCCAGGTTCAGGAACAGTTATTACCCTGCAATCACCAGGTTCAATAACAATTATTACCCTACAATCACCAGGTTCAGGAACAGTTGATACCCTACAATCCCCAGTTTCAGGAACAGTTATTACCCTACTGTCACCAGGTTCAGGAACAGTTATTACCCTAAAATGACCAGGTTCAGGAACAGTTATTACCCTACAACCACCAGGTTCAGGAACAGTTATTACACTGCAGTCACCAGATTCAGCATCCGTTATTACCCAACAATCACCAGGTTCAGGAACAGTTATTAACCTACAATCACCAGGTTCAGGAACAATAATTACCGTACTATTACCAGGTTCAGGAACAGTTATTACCCTTCTATCACCAGGGTCAGGAACAGTTGATACCGTATAATTATCACGTTCAGGAACAGTTATTACCCCAGAATCACTAGTTTCAGGTACAGTTATTACACTACAATCACCAAGGTCAGGAACAGTCAGTACACTACAATCGACAGGTTCAGGAACAGTTATGACACTACAATCTCCAGTTTCAGTTTCAATTATTACCCGACAATTACCAGGTTCAGGAACAGTTAATACCTTACAATCACCAGTTTCAGGAACAGTTATTACCCTGCAATCACCAGGTTCAGGAATAACTATTACCCTACAATTACCAGGTTCAGGAACAGTTATGACACTACAATCACCAGTTTCAGTTTAAATTATTACCCGACAATTACCAGGTTCAGGAACGGTTGTTACCCTACAATCACCAGGTTCAGGAACAGTTGATACCATATAATTACCACGTTCAGGAAAAGTTATTACCCTACAACCACCAGGTTCAGGAACAGTTATTATGCTACAGTCACCAGGTTCAGCATCAGTTATTACCCTACAATCACCAGGTTAAGGGACAGTTGTTACCCTTCAATTAACAGGTTCCGGAACAGTTATTACCCCAGAATTACCAGCTTCAGGAACAGTTATTACCCTACTATCAACAGTTTCAGGAACAGTTATTACCCTACAATCACCACGTTCAGGAACCATTATTATCCTACAATTCCAGCTTCAGGAACAGTTATTACCCTACCATCACCAGGATCAGGAACAATAATTGCCGTAATATTACCAGGTTCAGGAACAGTTATTACCCTGCTATCACCAGGTTCAGGAACAGTTGATACCATATAATTACCACGTTCAGGAACAGTTATTACCCAGAATCACCAGGTTCAGGTACAGTTATTACGATACAATCACCAAGGTAAGGAACATTTATTACACTACAATCGGCAGGTTTAGGAACAGTTATGACACCACAATCACCAGTTTCAGTTCCAATTATTAGCCGACAATTACCAGGTTCAGGAACATTTATTACCCTACAATCACCAGGTTCAGGAATAACAATTACCCTACAATTACCAGGTGCAGTAAAAGTTGTTACACTGCAATCACCAGGTTCAGGAACAATTATTATCCTACAATTACCAGGTTCAGGAACAGTTATTACCATACCATCACCAGGACCAGGAACAATAATTGCCGTATAATTACCAGGTTCAGGAACAGTTATTACCCTGCTATCACCAGGTTCAGGAACAGTTGATACCATATAATTACCACGTTCAGGAACAGTTATTACCCAGAATCACCAGGTTCAGGTACAGTTATTACGATACAATCACCAAGGTAAGGAACATTTATTACACTACAATCGGCAGGTTCAGGAACAGTTATTACCCTACAATCACCAGGTTCAGGAATAACTATTACCCTACAATTACCAGGTTCAGGAACAGTTATTACCCTACTATCACAAGGTTCAGGAACAGTTGTTACTCTACAATCACCAGTTCAGGTACAGTTGTTAAACTACAATCACCAGTTCAGGTACAGTTGTTAACCTACAATCACCAGGTTCAGGAAAAGTTGTTACCCTAGAATCACCAGGTGCAGGAACAGTTATTATGCTGCAACCGCCAGATTCATGAACATTTATTACCCAACATCCCCAGTTTCAGGAACAGTTATTACCCTACAGTCACCAGGTTCAGGAACAGTTATTACCCTACTATCACCAGGTTCAGGAACAGTTGATACCATATAATTACCATGTTCAGGAAAAGTTATTACCCTACAACCACCAGGTTCAGGAACAGTTATTACCCTACAATCACCAGGTTCAGGGACAGTTGTTACCCTTCAATTAACAGGTTCCGGAACAGTTATTACCCCAGAATTACCAGCTTCAGGAACAGTTATTAGACAACTATCACCGGTTTCAGGAACAGTTATTACCCTACCGTCACCAGTTTCAGGAACAGTTATTACCCTAAAATGACCAGGTTCAGGAACAGTTATTACCCTATAACCACCAGGTTCAGGAACAGTTATTACCCTACAGTCATCAGATTCAGCATCAGTTATTACCCTACAACCACCAGGTTCAGTAACAGTTATTACCCGACAGTCACCAGATTCAGCATCAGTTATTACCCTACAATCACCAGGTTCAGGAACAGTTATTACGCCACGATCACCAGGTGCAGGAACAGTTGTTACACTGCAATCACCAGATTCAGGAACAGTAATGTCCCTACAATCACCAGGTTCAGGAACAATTATTACCCTACAATCACCAGGTTCAGGAACAATAATTACCGTACTATTACCAGGTTCAGGAACAGTTAATACCCTACTATCACCAGGTTCATGAACAGTTGATACCGTATAATTACCACGTTCAGGAACAGTTATTACCCCAGAATCACTAGGTTCAGGTACAGTTATTACGCTACAATCACCAAGGTCAGGAACAGTTATTACACTACAATCGACAGGTTCAGGAAGAGTTATGACACAACAATCACCAGTTTCAGTTTCAATTATTACCCGACAATTACCAGGTTCAGGAACAGTTATTACCCTACAATCACTAGGTTCAGGAACAGTTGATACCATATAATTACCACGTTCAGGAACAGTTATTACCCAGAATCACCAGGTTCAGGTACAGTTATTACGATACAATCACCAAGGTAAGGAACATTTATTACACTACAATCGGCAGGTTTAGGAACAGTTATGACACCACAATCACCAGTTTCAGTTCCAATTATTAGCCGACAATTACCAGGTTCAGGAACATTTATTACCCTACAATCACCAGGTTCAGGAATAACAATTACCCTACAATTACCAGGTGCAGTAAAAGTTGTTACACTGCAATCACCAGGTTCAGGAACAATTATTATCCTACAATTACCAGGTTCAGGAACAGTTATTACCCTACCATCACCAGGACCAGGAACAATAATTGCCGTACAATTACCAGGTTCAGGAACAATTATTATCCTACAATTACCAGGTTCAGGAACAGTTATTACCCTACAATCACCAGGTTCAGGGACAGTTGTTACCCTACAATTAACAGGCTCAGGAACAGTTATTACCCTACAATCACCAGGTTCAGGAACAGTTATAAGCCGAGAACCGCCAGGTTCAGGAACAGTTATTACCCTGCAATCACCAGGTTCAATAACAATTATTACCCTACAATCACCACGTTCAGGAACAGTTGATACCCTACAATCACCAGTTTCAGGAACATTTATTACCCTACAGTCACCAGGTTCAGGAACAGTTATTACCCTACAATGACCAGGTTCAGGAACAGTTATAAGCCGAGAACCGCCAGGTTCAGGAACAGTTATTACCCTGCAATCACCAGGTTCAATAACAATTATTACCCTACAATCACCAGGTTCAGGAACAGTTGATACCCTACAATCCCCAGTTTCAGGAACAGTTATTACCCTACTGTCACCAGGTTCAGGAACAGTTATTACCCTAAAATGACCAGGTTCAGGAACAGTTATTACCCTACAACCACCAGGTTCAGGAACAGTTATTACACTGCAGTCACCAGATTCAGCATCCGTTATTACCCAACAATCACCAGGTTCAGGAACAGTTATTAACCTACAATCACCAGGTTCAGGAACAATAATTACCGTACTATTACCAGGTTCAGGAACAGTTATTACCCTTCTATCACCAGGGTCAGGAACAGTTGATACCGTATAATTATCACGTTCAGGAACAGTTATTACCCCAGAATCACTAGTTTCAGGTACAGTTATTACACTACAATCACCAAGGTCAGGAACAGTCAGTACACTACAATCGACAGGTTCAGGAACAGTTATGACACTACAATCTCCAGTTTCAGTTTCAATTATTACCCGACAATTACCAGGTTCAGGAACAGTTAATACCTTACAATCACCAGTTTCAGGAACAGTTATTACCCTGCAATCACCAGGTTCAGGAATAACTATTACCCTACAATTACCAGGTTCAGGAACAGTTATGACACTACAATCACCAGTTTCAGTTTAAATTATTACCCGACAATTACCAGGTTCAGGAACGGTTGTTACCCTACAATCACCAGGTTCAGGAACAGTTGATACCATATAATTACCACGTTCAGGAAAAGTTATTACCCTACAACCACCAGGTTCAGGAACAGTTATTATGCTACAGTCACCAGGTTCAGCATCAGTTATTACCCTACAATCACCAGGTTAAGGGACAGTTGTTACCCTTCAATTAACAGGTTCCGGAACAGTTATTACCCCAGAATTACCAGCTTCAGGAACAGTTATTACCCTACTATCAACAGTTTCAGGAACAGTTATTACCCTACAATCACCACGTTCAGGAACCATTATTATCCTACAATTACCAGCTTCAGGAACAGTTATTACCCTACCATCACCAGGATCAGGAACAATAATTGCCGTAATATTACCAGGTTCAGGAACAGTTATTACCCTGCTATCACCAGGTTCAGGAACAGTTGATACCATATAATTACCACGTTCAGGAACAGTTATTACCCAGAATCACCAGGTTCAGGTACAGTTATTACGATACAATCACCAAGGTAAGGAACATTTATTACACTACAATCGGCAGGTTTAGGAACAGTTATGACACCACAATCACCAGTTTCAGTTCCAATTATTAGCCGACAATTACCAGGTTCAGGAACATTTATTACCCTACAATCACCAGGTTCAGGAATAACAATTACCCTACAATTACCAGGTGCAGTAAAAGTTGTTACACTGCAATCACCAGGTTCAGGAACAATTATTATCCTACAATTACCAGGTTCAGGAACAGTTATTACCATACCATCACCAGGACCAGGAACAATAATTGCCGTATAATTACCAGGTTCAGGAACAGTTATTACCCTGCTATCACCAGGTTCAGGAACAGTTGATACCATATAATTACCACGTTCAGGAACAGTTATTACCCAGAATCACCAGGTTCAGGTACAGTTATTACGATACAATCACCAAGGTAAGGAACATTTATTACACTACAATCGGCAGGTTCAGGAACAGTTATTACCCTACAATCACCAGGTTCAGGAATAACTATTACCCTACAATTACCAGGTTCAGGAACAGTTATTACCCTACTATCACAAGGTTCAGGAACAGTTGTTACTCTACAATCACCAGTTCAGGTACAGTTGTTAAACTACAATCACCAGTTCAGGTACAGTTGTTAACCTACAATCACCAGGTTCAGGAAAAGTTGTTACCCTAGAACCACCAGGTGCAGGAACAGTTATTATGCTGCAACCGCCAGATTCATGAACATTTATTACCCAACATCCCCAGTTTCAGGAACAGTTATTACCCTACAGTCACCAGGTTCAGGAACAGTTATTACCCTACTATCACCAGGTTCAGGAACAGTTGATACCATATAATTACCATGTTCAGGAAAAGTTATTACCCTACAACCACCAGGTTCAGGAACAGTTATTACCCTACAATCACCAGGTTCAGGGACAGTTGTTACCCTTCAATTAACAGGTTCCGGAACAGTTATTACCCCAGAATTACCAGCTTCAGGAACAGTTATTAGACAACTATCACCGGTTTCAGGAACAGTTATTACCCTACCGTCACCAGTTTCAGGAACAGTTATTACCCTAAAATGACCAGGTTCAGGAACAGTTATTACCCTATAACCACCAGGTTCAGGAACAGTTATTACCCTACAGTCATCAGATTCAGCATCAGTTATTACCCTACAACCACCAGGTTCAGTAACAGTTATTACACGACAGTCACCAGATTCAGCATCAGTTATTACCCTACAATCACCAGGTTCAGGAACAGTTATTACGCCACGATCACCAGGTGCAGGAACAGTTGTTACACTGCAATCACCAGATTCAGGAACAGTAATGTCCCTACAATCACCAGGTTCAGGAACAATTATTACCCTACAATCACCAGGTTCAGGAACAATAATTACCGTACTATTACCAGGTTCAGGAACAGTTAATACCCTACTATCACCAGGTTCATGAACAGTTGATACCGTATAATTACCACGTTCAGGAACAGTTATTACCCCAGAATCACTAGGTTCAGGTACAGTTATTACGCTACAATCACCAAGGTCAGGAACAGTTATTACACTACAATCGACAGGTTCAGGAAGAGTTATGACACAACAATCACCAGTTTCAGTTTCAATTATTACCCGACAATTACCAGGTTCAGGAACAGTTATTACCCTACAATCACTAGGTTCAGGAACAGTTATTACCCTACAATCACCAGTTTCAGGAACAGTTATTACCCTACAATCACCAGGTTCAGGGACATTTGTTACCCTACAATTAACAGGCTCAGGAACAGTTATGACCCTACAATCACCAGGTTCCGGAACAGTTATAAGCCGAGAACCGCCAGGTTCAGGAACAGTTATTACCCTGCAATCACCAAGTTCAATAACAATTATTACCCTACAATCACCACGTTCAGGAACAGTTGATACCCTACAATCACCAGTTTCAGGAACATTTATTACCCTACAGTCACCAGGTTCAGGAACAGTTATTACCCTAATATGACCAGGTTCAGGAACAGTTATTACTCTGCAACCATCAGGTTCAATAACAGTTATTACCCTACAGTCACCAGATTCAGCATCCGTTATTACCCAACAATCACCAGGTTCAGGAACAGTTATTACCCTACAATCACCAGGTTCAGGAACAATAATTACCGTACTATTACCAGGTTCAGGAACAGTTATTACCCTTCTATCACCAGTGTCAGGAACAGTTGATACCGTATAATTACCACGTTCAGGAACAGTTATTACCCCAGAATCACTAGTTTCAGGTACAGTTATTACACTACAATCACCAAGGTCAGGAACAGTTAGTACACTACAATCGACAGGTTCAGGAACAGTTATGACACTACAATCACCACTTTCAGTTTCAATTATTACCCGACAATTACCAGGTTCAGGAACAGTTATTACCCTACAATCACCAGGTTCAGGAACAGTTAATACCTTACAATCACCAGTTTCAGAAACAGTTATTACCCTGCAATCACCAGGTTCAGGAATAACTATTACCCTACAATTACCAGGTTCAGGAACAGTTATTACCCTACTATCACCAGGTTCAGGAACAGTTGATACCATATAATTACCACGTTCAGGAACAGTTATTACCCAGAATCACCAGGTTCAGGTACAGTTATTACGATACAATCACCAAGGTAAGGAACATTTATTACACTACAATCGGCAGGTTCAGGAACAGTTATGACACCACAATCACCAGTTTCAGTGCCAATTATTAGCCGACAATTACGAGGTTCAGGAACATTTATTACCCTACAATCACCAGGTTCAGGAATAACAATTACCCTTCAATTACCAGGTGCAGGAACAGTTGTTACACTGCAATCACCAGGTTCAGGAACAATTATTACCCTGCTATCACCAGGTTCAGGAACATTTATTACCCTACAATCACCAGGTTCAGGAATAACAATTACCCTTCAATTACCAGCTGCAGGAACAGTTGTTACACTGCAATTACAAGGTTCAGGAACAGTTATTACCCTGCTATCACCAGGTTCAGGAACAGTTGATATCATATAATTACCACGTTCAGGAACAGTTATTACCCAGAATCACCAGGTTCAGGTACAGTTATTACGATACAATCACCAAGGTAAGGAACATTTATTACACTACAATTGGCAGGTTCAGGAACAGTTATGACACCACAATCACCAGTTTCAGTTCCAATTATTAGCCGACAATTACCAGGTTCAGGAACAGTTATTACCCTACAATCACCAGGTTCAGGAATAACTATTACCCTACAATTACCAGGTTCAGGAACAGTTATTACCCTACTATCACAAGGTTCAGGAACAGTTGTTACTCTACAATCACCAGTTCAGGTACAGTTGTTAAACTACAATCACCAGTTCAGGTACAGTTGTTAACCTACAATCACCAGGTACAGGAAAAGTTGTTACCCTAGAACCACCAGGTGCAGGAACAGTTATTATGCTGCAACCGCCAGATTCATGAACATTTATTATCCTACAATCACCAGGTTCAGGAACAGTTGTTACCCTACAATTAACAGGTTCAGGAACAGTTATTACCCTACAATCCCCAGTTTCAGGAACAGTTATTACCCTACAGTCACCAGGTTCAGGAACAGTTATTATCCTAAAATGACCAGGTTCAGGAACAGTTAATACCCTACAACCGCCAGGTTCAGGAACAGTTATTACCCCACAATCACCAGGTTCAGGAACTGTTATTACGCCACGATCACCAGCTGCAGGATCAGCTGTTACACTGCAATCACCAGGTTCAGGAACAGTTATAACCCTACAATCACCAGGTTCAGGAATAACAATTACCCTACAATTACCAGGTGCAGTAAAAGTTGTTACACTGCAATCACCAGGTTCAGGAACAATTATTATCCTACAATTACCAGGTTCAGGAACAGTTATTACCATACCATCACCAGGACCAGGAACAATAATTGCCGTATAATTACCAGGTTCAGGAACAGTTATTACCCTGCTATCACCAGGTTCAGGAACAGTTGATACCATATAATTACCACGTTCAGGAACAGTTATTACCCAGAATCACCAGGTTCAGGTACAGTTATTACGATACAATCACCAAGGTAAGGAACATTTATTACACTACAATCGGCAGGTTCAGGAACAGTTATTACCCTACAATCACCAGGTTCAGGAATAACTATTACCCTACAATTACCAGGTTCAGGAACAGTTATTACCCTACTATCACAAGGTTCAGGAACAGTTGTTACTCTACAATCACCAGTTCAGGTACAGTTGTTAAACTACAATCACCAGTTCAGGTACAGTTGTTAACCTACAATCACCAGGTTCAGGAAAAGTTGTTACCCTAGAACCACCAGGTGCAGGAACAGTTATTATGCTGCAACCGCCAGATTCATGAACATTTATTACCCAACATCCCCAGTTTCAGGAACAGTTATTACCCTACAGTCACCAGGTTCAGGAACAGTTATTACCCTACTATCACCAGGTTCAGGAACAGTTGATACCATATAATTACCATGTTCAGGAAAAGTTATTACCCTACAACCACCAGGTTCAGGAACAGTTATTACCCTACAATCACCAGGTTCAGGGACAGTTGTTACCCTTCAATTAACAGGTTCCGGAACAGTTATTACCCCAGAATTACCAGCTTCAGGAACAGTTATTAGACAACTATCACCGGTTTCAGGAACAGTTATTACCCTACCGTCACCAGTTTCAGGAACAGTTATTACCCTAAAATGACCAGGTTCAGGAACAGTTATTACCCTATAACCACCAGGTTCAGGAACAGTTATTACCCTACAGTCATCAGATTCAGCATCAGTTATTACCCTACAACCACCAGGTTCAGTAACAGTTATTACACGACAGTCACCAGATTCAGCATCAGTTATTACCCTACAATCACCAGGTTCAGGAACAGTTATTACGCCACGATCACCAGGTGCAGGAACAGTTGTTACACTGCAATCACCAGATTCAGGAACAGTAATGTCCCTACAATCACCAGGTTCAGGAACAATTATTACCCTACAATCACCAGGTTCAGGAACAATAATTACCGTACTATTACCAGGTTCAGGAACAGTTAATACCCTACTATCACCAGGTTCATGAACAGTTGATACCGTATAATTACCACGTTCAGGAACAGTTATTACCCCAGAATCACTAGGTTCAGGTACAGTTATTACGCTACAATCACCAAGGTCAGGAACAGTTATTACACTACAATCGACAGGTTCAGGAAGAGTTATGACACAACAATCACCAGTTTCAGTTTCAATTATTACCCGACAATTACCAGGTTCAGGAACAGTTATTACCCTACAATCACTAGGTTCAGGAACAGTTATTACCCTACAATCACCAGTTTCAGGAACAGTTATTACCCTACAATCACCAGGTTCAGGGACATTTGTTACCCTACAATTAACAGGCTCAGGAACAGTTATGACCCTACAATCACCAGGTTCCGGAACAGTTATAAGCCGAGAACCGCCAGGTTCAGGAACAGTTATTACCCTGCAATCACCAAGTTCAATAACAATTATTACCCTACAATCACCACGTTCAGGAACAGTTGATACCCTACAATCACCAGTTTCAGGAACATTTATTACCCTACAGTCACCAGGTTCAGGAACAGTTATTACCCTAATATGACCAGGTTCAGGAACAGTTATTACTCTGCAACCATCAGGTTCAATAACAGTTATTACCCTACAGTCACCAGATTCAGCATCCGTTATTACCCAACAATCACCAGGTTCAGGAACAGTTATTACCCTACAATCACCAGGTTCAGGAACAATAATTACCGTACTATTACCAGGTTCAGGAACAGTTATTACCCTTCTATCACCAGTGTCAGGAACAGTTGATACCGTATAATTACCACGTTCAGGAACAGTTATTACCCCAGAATCACTAGTTTCAGGTACAGTTATTACACTACAATCACCAAGGTCAGGAACAGTTAGTACACTACAATCGACAGGTTCAGGAACAGTTATGACACTACAATCACCACTTTCAGTTTCAATTATTACCCGACAATTACCAGGTTCAGGAACAGTTATTACCCTACAATCACCAGGTTCAGGAACAGTTAATACCTTACAATCACCAGTTTCAGAAACAGTTATTACCCTGCAATCACCAGGTTCAGGAATAACTATTACCCTACAATTACCAGGTTCAGGAACAGTTATTACCCTACTATCACCAGGTTCAGGAACAGTTGATACCATATAATTACCACGTTCAGGAACAGTTATTACCCAGAATCACCAGGTTCAGGTACAGTTATTACGATACAATCACCAAGGTAAGGAACATTTATTACACTACAATCGGCAGGTTCAGGAACAGTTATGACACCACAATCACCAGTTTCAGTGCCAATTATTAGCCGACAATTACGAGGTTCAGGAACATTTATTACCCTACAATCACCAGGTTCAGGAATAACAATTACCCTTCAATTACCAGGTGCAGGAACAGTTGTTACACTGCAATCACCAGGTTCAGGAACAATTATTACCCTGCTATCACCAGGTTCAGGAACATTTATTACCCTACAATCACCAGGTTCAGGAATAACAATTACCCTTCAATTACCAGCTGCAGGAACAGTTGTTACACTGCAATTACCAGGTTCAGGAACAGTTATTACCCTGCTATCACCAGGTTCAGGAACAGTTGATATCATATAATTACCACGTTCAGGAACAGTTATTACCCAGAATCACCAGGTTCAGGTACAGTTATTACGATACAATCACCAAGGTAAGGAACATTTATTACACTACAATTGGCAGGTTCAGGAACAGTTATGACACCACAATCACCAGTTTCAGTTCCAATTATTAGCCGACAATTACCAGGTTCAGGAACAGTTATTACCCTACAATCACCAGGTTCAGGAATAACTATTACCCTACAATTACCAGGTTCAGGAACAGTTATTACCCTACTATCACAAGGTTCAGGAACAGTTGTTACTCTACAATCACCAGTTCAGGTACAGTTGTTAAACTACAATCACCAGTTCAGGTACAGTTGTTAACCTACAATCACCAGGTACAGGAAAAGTTGTTACCCTAGAACCACCAGGTGCAGGAACAGTTATTATGCTGCAACCGCCAGATTCATGAACATTTATTATCCTACAATCACCAGGTTCAGGAACAGTTGTTACCCTACAATTAACAGGTTCAGGAACAGTTATTACCCTACAATCCCCAGTTTCAGGAACAGTTATTACCCTACAGTCACCAGGTTCAGGAACAGTTATTATCCTAAAATGACCAGGTTCAGGAACAGTTAATACCCTACAACCGCCAGGTTCAGGAACAGTTATTACCCCACAATCACCAGGTTCAGGAACTGTTATTACGCCACGATCACCAGCTGCAGGATCAGCTGTTACACTGCAATCACCAGGTTCAGGAACAGTTATAACCCTACAATCACCAGGTTCAGGAACAATAATTACCGTACTATTACCAGGTTCAGGAACAGTTTTTACCCTGCTATCACCAGGTTCAGGAACTGTTGATACCATATAATTACCACGTTCAGGAACAGTTATTACCCCAGAATCACTAGGTTCAGGTACAGTTATTACGCTGCAATCACCAAGGTCAGGAACAGTTATTACACTACAATTGACAGGTTCAGGAACAGTTATTATGCTACAGTCACCAGGATCAGCATCAGTTATTTCCCTACAATCACCAGGTTCAGGGACAGTTGTTACCCTTCAATTAACAGGTTCCGGAACAGTTATTACCCCAGAATTACCAGCTTCAGGAACAGTTATTACACAACTATCACCAGTTTCAGGAACAGTTATTACCCTACCGTCACCAGTTTCAGGAACAGTTATTACCCTAAAATGACCAGGTTCAGGAACAGTTATTACCCTACAACCACCAGGTTCAGGAACAGTTATTACCCTACAGTCATCAGATTCAGCATCAGTTATTACCCTACAACCACCAGGTTCAGTAACAGTTATTACCCGACAGTCACCAGATTCAGCATCAGTTATTACCCTACAATCACCAGGTTCAGGAACAGTTATTACGCCACGATCACCAGGTGCAGGAACAGTTGTTACACTGCAATCACCAGATTCAGGAACAGTAATATCCCTACAATCACCAGGTTCAGGAACAATTATTACCCTACAATCACCAGGTTCAGGAACAATAATTACCGTACTATTACCAGGTTCAGGAACAGTTAATACCCTACTATCACCAGGTTCATGAACAGTTGATACCGCATAATTACCACGTTCAGGAACAGTTATTACCCCAGAATCACTAGGTTCAGGTACAGTTATTACGCTACAATCACCAAGGTCAGGAACAGTTATTACACTACAATCGACAGGTTCAGGAAGAGTTATGACACAACAATCACCAGTTTCAGTTTCAATTATTACCCGACAATTACCAGGTTCAGGAACAGTTTTTACCCTGCTATCACCAGGTTCAGGAACAGTTGATACCATATAATTACCACGTTCAGGAACAGTTATTACCCCAGAATCACCAGGTTCAGGTAGAGTTATTACGATACAATCACCAAGGTCAGGAACAGTTATTACCCTACAATCACAAGGTACAGGAACAGTTTTTACTCTACAATCACCAGTTCAGGTACAATTGTTAACCTACAATCAGCAGTTTCAGAGAAAGTTGTAACCCTAGAATCACAAGGTGCAGGAACAGTTATTACCGTACAATTACCAGGTTCAGGAACAGTTATTACCCTAGAATCACCAGTTTCAGCAACAGTTATTACCCTACAATCACAAGGTTCAGGAACAGTTGTTATTCTACAATCACCAGTTCAGGTACAGTTGTTAACCTGCAATCACCAGGTTCAGGAACAGTTGTTACCCTGCTATCACCAGGTTCAGGAACAGTTGATACCATATAATTACCACGTTCAGGAAAAGTTATTACCCTACAACCACCAGGTTCAGGAACAGTTATTATGCTACAGCCACCAGGTTCAGCATCAGTTATTACCCTACAATCACCAGGTTCAGGGACAGTTGTTACCCTTCAATTAACAGGTTCCGGAACAGTTATTACCCCAGAATTACCAGCTTCAGCAGCAGTTATTACCCTACTATCACCAGTTTCAGGAACAGTTCTTACCCTACAATCACCAGGTTCAGGAACAATTATTATCCTACAATTACCAGGTTCAGGAACAGTTATTACCCTACCATCACCAGGATCAGGAACAATAATTGCCGTACAATTACCAGGTTCAGGAACAGTTATTACCCTGCTATCACCAGGTTCAGGAACAGTTGATACCATATAATTACCACGTTCAGGAACAGTTATTACCCAGAATCACCAGGTTCAGGTAGTTATTACGATACAATCACCAAGGTAAGGAACATTTATTACACTACAATCGGCAGGTTCAGGAACAGTTATGTCACCACAATCACCAGTTTCAGTTCCAATTATTAGCCGACAATTACCAGGTTCAGGAACATTTATTACCCTACAATCACCAGGTTCAGGAATAACTATTAACCTACAATTACCAGGTGCAGGAACAGTTGTTACACTGCAATCACCAGGTTCAGGAACAATTATTATCCTACAATTACCAGGTTCAGGAACAGTTATTACCCTACCATCACCAGGATCAGGAATAATAATTGCCGTACAATTACCAGGTTCAGAACAGTTATTACCCTGCTATCACCATGTTCAGGAACAGTTGATACCATATAATTACCACGTTCAGGTACAGTTATTACGATACAATCACCAAGGTCAGGAACAGTTGTTACCCTACAATTAACAGGTTCAGGAACAGTTATTACCCTACAATCCCCAGTATCAGGAACAGTTATTACCCTACAGTCACCAGGTTCAGGAACAGTTATTATCCTAAAATGACCAGGTTCAGGAACAGTTATTACGATGCAATCACCAAGGTAAGGAACATTTATTATTCTACAATCGGCAGGTTCAGGAACAGTTATGACAATACAATCACCAGTTTCTGTTTCAATTATTACCCGACAATTACCAGGTTCAGGAACAGTTATTACCCTACAATCACCAGTTTCAGAAACAGTTATTACCCTACAATCACCAGGTTCAGGAAAAGTTGTTACCCTAGAATCACCAGGTGCAGGAACAGTTATTATGCTGCAACTACCAGGTTCATGAACATTTATTATCCTACAATTACCAGGTTCAGGTACAGTTATTACCCTACAATCACCAGGCGTAGGGACAGTTATTACCCTACAATCACCAGGTTCAGGAACAGTTATTACCCTACAATCTCCAGGTTCAGGTACAGTTATAACGATACAATCATGAAGTTCAGCGACTTTTATTACCCTACAATTACCTCGTTCAGGAACAGTTATTACCATACAACCACCAGGATCAGGATAAGTTATTACCCTATAATCACCAGGTTCAGGAACAGTTGTTACCCTACAATTAACAGGTTCAGGAACAGTTATAAGCCGAAAACCGCCAGGTTCAGGAACAGTTATTACCCTGCAATCACCAGGTTCAATAACAATTATTACCCTACAATCACCAGGTTCAGGAACAGATGATACCCTACAATCACCAGTTTCAGGAACAGTTATTACCCTACAGTCACCAGTTTCAGGAACAGTTATTACCCTACAATCACCAGGTTCAGGAACAGTTATTACCCTACAATCACCAGGTTCAGGAACAGTTATTACCCTACATCCACCAGGTTCAGGAACAGTTATTACCCTACAGTCACCAGATTCAGCAACAGTTATTACCCTACAATCACCAGGTTCAGGAACTGTTATTACGCCACGATCACTAGGTGCAGGATCAGTTGTTACACTGCAATCACCAGGTTCAGGAACAGTTATAACCCTACAATCACCAGGTTCAGGAACAATAATTACCGTACTATTACCAGGTTCAGGAACAGTTATTACCCTACTATCACCAGGTTCAGGAACAGTTGATACCATATAAATACCACGTTCAGGAACAGTTATTACCCAGAATCACCAGGTTCAGGTACAGTTATTACGCTACAATCACCAAGGTCAGGAACAGTTATTGCACTACAATTGACAGGTTCAGGAACAGTTATGACACTACAATCACCAGTTTCAGTTTCAATTATTACCCGACAATTACCAGGTTCAGGAACAGTTGTTACCCTGCTATCACCAGGTTCAGGAACAGTTGATACCATATAATTACCACGTTCAGGAAAAGTTATTACCCTACAACCACCAGGTTCAGGAACAGTTATTATGCTACAGTCACCAGGTTCAGCATCAGTTATTACCCTACAATCACCAGGATCAGGGACAGTTGTTATCCTTCAATTAACAGGTTCCGGAACAGTTATTACCCCAGAATTACCAGCTTCAGGAACAGTTATTACCCGACTATCACCAGTTTCAGGAACAGTTATTACCCTACCATCACCAGGATCAGGAACAATAATTGCCGTACAATTACCAGGTTCAGGAACAGTTATTACCCTGCTATCACCAGGTTCAGGAACAGTTGATACCATATAATTACCACGTTCAGGAACAGTTATTACCCAGAATCACCAGGTTCAGGTACAGTTATTACGATACAATCACCAAGGTAAGGAACATTTATTATACTACAATCGGCAGGTTCAGGAACAGTTATGACAATACAATCACCAGTTTCAGTTTCAATTATTACCCGACAATTACCAGGTTCAGGAACAGTTATTACCCTACAATCACCAGTTTCAGGAACAGTTATTACCCTACAATCACCAGGTTCAGGAAAAGTTGTTACCCTAGATTCACCAGGTGCAGGAACAGTTATTATGCTGCAACTGCCAGGTTCATGAACATTTATTATCCTACAATTACCAGGTTCAGGTACAGTTATTACCCTACAATCACCAGGCGTAGGGACAGTTATTACCCTACAATCTCCAGGTTCAGGTACAGTTATAACGATACAATCATGAAGTTCAGCGACTTTTATTACCCTACAATTACCTCGTACAGGAACAGTTATTACCATACAACCACCAGGATCAGGATAAGTTATTACCCTACAATCACCAGGTTCAGGAACAGATGATACCCTACAATCACCAGTTTCAGGAACAGTTATTACCCTACAGTCACCAGTTTCAGGAACAGTTATTACCCTACAATCACCAGGTTCAGGAACAGTTATTACCCTACAATCACCAGGTTCAGGAACAGTTATTACCCTACATCCACCAGGTTCAGGAACAGTTATTACCCTACAGTCACCAGATTCAGCATCAGTTATTACCCTACAATCACCAGTTTCAGGAACAGTTATTACCCTGCAATCACCAGGTTCAGGAACAGTTATTACCCTACAATCACCAGGTTCAGGTACAGTTATTACCCTACAATCACCAGGCGTAGGGACAGTTATTACCCTACAATCACCAGGTTCAAGAACAGTTATTACCCTACAATCTCCAGGTTCAGGTACAGTTATAACGATACAATCATCAAGTTCAGCGACTTTTATTACCCTACAATTACCACGTTCAGGAACAGTTATTACCATACAACCACCAGGATCAGGATAAGTTATTACCCTATAATCACCAGGTTCAGGAACAGTTGTTACCCTACAATTAACAGGTTCAGAACAGTTATAAGCCGAGAACCGCCAGGTTCAGGAACAGTTATTACCCTGCAATCACCAGGTTCAATAACAATTATTACCCTACAATCACCAGGTTCAGGAACAGATGATACCCTACAATCACCAGTATCAGGAACAGTTATTACCCTACAGTCACCAGTTTCAGGAACAGTTATTACCCTACAATGACCAGGTTCAGGAACAGTTATAAGCCGAGAACCGCCAGGTTGAGGAACAGTTATTACCCTGCAATCACCAGGTTCAATAACAATTATTACCCTACAATCACCAGGTTCAGGAACAGTTGATACCCTACAATCCCCATTTTCAGGAACAGTTATTACCCTACAGTCACCAGGTTCAGGAACAGTTATTATCCTAAAATGACCAGGTTCAGGAACAGTTATTACCCTACAGCCACCAGGTTCAGGAACCGTTATTACCCTACAGTCACCAGATTCAGCATCAGTTATTACCCTACAATCACCAGGTTCAGGAACTGCTATTACACCACGATCACCAGGTGCAGGAACAGTTGTTATACTGCAATCACCAGGTTCAGGAACAGTTATAACCCTACAAACACCAGGTTCAGGAACAATAATTACCGTACTATTACCAGGTTCAGGAACAGTTATTACCCTACTATCACCAGGTTCAGGAACAGTTGATACCATATAATTACCATGTTCAGGAACAGTTATTACCCCAGAATCACTAGGTTCAGGTACAGTTATTACGCTACAATCACCAAGGTCAGGAACAGTTATTACACTACAATTGACAGGTTCAGGAACATTTATGACACTACAATCACCAGTTTCAGTTTCAATTATTACCCGACAATTACCAGGTTCAGGAACAGTTGTTACCCTGCTATCACCAGGTTCAGGAACAGTTGTTACCCTGCTATCACCAGGTTCAGGAACAGTTGATACCATAAAATTACCACGTTCAGGAACAGTTATTACCCTACAACCACCAGGTTCAGGAACAGTTATTACCCTACAGTCACCAGATTCAGCATCAGTTATTACCCTACAATCACCAGGTTCAGGAACTGCTATTACGCCACGATCACCAGGTGCAGGAACAGTTGTTACACTGCAATCACCAGGTTCAGGAACAGTTATAACCCTACAATCACCAGGTTCAGGAACAATAATTACCGTACTATCACCAGGTTCAGGAACAGTTGATACCATATAATTACCACGTTCAGGAACAGTTATTACCCCAGAATCACTAGGTTCAGGTACAGTTATTACGCTACAATCACCAAGGTCAGGAACAGTTATTACACTACAATTGACAGGTTCAGGAACAGTTATGACACTACAATCACCAGTTTCAGTTTCAATTATTACCCGACAATTACCAGGTTCAGGAACAGTTGTTACCCTGCTATCACCAGGTTCAGGAACAGTTGATACCATATAATTACCACGTTCAGGAAAAGTTATTACCCTACAACCACCAGGTTCAGGAACAGTTATTATGCTACAGTCACCAGGTTCAGCATCAGTTATTACCCTACAATCACCAGGATCAGGGACAGTTGTTACCCTTCAATTAACAGGTTCCGGAACAGTTATTACCCCAGAATTACCAGCTTCAGGAACAGTTATTACCCGACTATCACCAGTTTCAGGAACAGTTATTACCCTACCATCACCAGGATCAGGAACAATAATTGCCGTACAATTACCAGGTTCAGGAACAGTTATTACCCTGCTATCACCAGGTTCAGGAACAGTTGATACCATATAATTACCACGTTCAGGAACAGTTATTACCCAGAATCACCAGGTTCAGGTACAGTTATTACGATACAATCACCAAGGTAAGGAACATTTATTATACTACAATCGGCAGGTTCAGGAACAGTTATGACAATACAATCACCAGTTTCAGTTTCAATTACTACCCGACAATTACCAGGTTCAGGAACAGTTATTACCCTACAATCACCAGTTTCAGGAACAGTTATTACCCTACAATCACCAGGTTCAGGAAAAGTTGTTACCCTAGAATCACCAGGTGCAGGAACAGTTATTATGCTGCAACTGCCAGGTTCATGAACATTTATTATCCTACAATTACCAGGTTCAGGTACAGTTATTACCCTACAATCACCAGGCGTAGGGACAGTTATTACCCTACAATCACCAGGTTCAGGAACAGTTATTACCCTACAATCTCCAGGTTCAGGTACAGTTATAACGATACAATCATCAAGTTCAGCGACTTTTATTACCCTACAATTACCACGTTCAGGAACAGTTATTACCATACAACCACCAGGATCAGGATAAGTTATTACCCTATAATCACCAGGTTCAGGAACAGTTGTTACCCTACAATTAACAGGTTCAGGAACAGTTATAAGCCGAGAACCGCCAGGTTCAGGAACAGTTATTACCCAGCAATCACCAGGTTCAATAACAATTATTACCCTACAATCACCAGGTTCAGGAACAGATGATACCCTACAATCACCAGTTTCAGGAACAGTTATTACCCTACAGTCACCAGTTTCAGGAACAGTTATTACCCTACAATGACCAGGTTCAGGAACAGTTATAAGC
Organism: Hypanus sabinus; assembly: GCF_030144855.1. NCBI lineage: Eukaryota > Metazoa > Chordata > Chondrichthyes > Myliobatiformes > Dasyatidae > Hypanus > Hypanus sabinus. The sequence goes on along the minus strand of NC_082709.1, from coordinate 87,884,802 downwards.
CGAGAACCGCCAGGTTCAGGAACAGTTATTACCCTGCAATCACCAGGTTCAATAACAATTATTACCCTACAATCACCAGGTTCAGGAACAGTTGATACCCTACAATCCCCATTTTCAGGAACAGTTATTACCCTACAGTCACCAGGTTCAGGAACAGTTATTATCCTAAAATGACCAGGTTCAGGAACAGTTATTACCCTACAGCCACCAGGTTCAGGAACAGTTATTACCCTACAGTCACCAGATTCAGCATCAGTTATTACCCTACAATCACCAGGTTCAGGAACTGCTATTACGCCACGATCACCAGGTGCAGGAACAGTTGTTACACTGCAATCACCAGGTTCAGGAACAGTTATAACCCTACAATCACCAGGTTCAGGAACAATAATTACCGTACTATTACCAGGTTCAGGAACAGTTATTACCCTACTATCACCAGGTTCAGGAACAGTTGATACCATATAATTACCACGTTCAGGAACAGTTATTACCCCAGAATCACTAGGTTCAGGTACAGTTATTACGCTACAATCACCAAGGTCAGGAACAGTTATTACACTACAATTGACAGGTTCAGGAACAGTTATGACACTACAATCACCAGTTTCAGTTTTAATTATTACCCGACAATTACCAGGTTCAGGAACAGTTGTTACCCTGCTATCACCAGGTTCAGGAACAGTTGTTACCCTGCTATCACCAGGTTCAGGAACAGTTGATACCATATAATTACCACGTTCAGGAAAAGTTATTACCCTACAACCACAAGGTTCAGGAACAGTTATTATGCTACAGTCACCAGGTTCAGCATCAGTTATTACCCTACAGTCACCAGTTTCAGGAACAGTTATTACCCTACAATGACCAGGTTCAGGAACAGTTATAAGCCGAGAACCGCCAGGTTCAGGAACAGTTATTACCCTACAATCACCAGGTTCAGGAACAGTTATTACCCTACATCCACCAGGTTCAGGAACAGATATTACCCTACAGTCACCAGATACAGCATCAGTTATTACCCTACAATCACCAGGTTCAGGAACTGTTATTACGCCACGATCACTAGGTGCAGGAACAGTTGTTACACTGCAATCACCAGGTTCAGGAACAGTTATAACCCTACAATCACCAGGTTCAGGAACAATAATTACCGTACTATTACCAGGTTCAGGAACAGTTATTACCCTACTATCACCAGATTCAGGAACAGTTGATACCACATAATTACCACGTTCAGGAACAGTTATTACCCCAGAATCACTAGGTTCAGGTACAGTTATTACGCTACAATCACCAAGGGCAGGAACAGTTATTGCACTACAATTGACAGGTTCAGGAACAGTTATGACACTAGAATCACCAGTTTCAGTTTCAATTATTACCCGACAATTACCAGGTTCAGGAACAGTTGTTACCCTGCTATCACCAGGTTCAGGAACAGTTGATACCATATAATTACCACGTTCAGGAAAAGTTATTACCCTACAACCACCAGGTTCAGGAACAGTTATTATGCTACAGTCACCAGGTTCAGCAGCAGTTATTACCCTACAATCACCAGGATCAGGGACAGTTGTTACCCTTCAATTAACAGGTTCCGGAACAGTTATTACCCCAGAATTACCAGCTTCAGGAACAGTTATTACCCGACTATCACCAGTTTCAGGAACAGTTATTACCCTACCATCACCAGGATCAGGAACAATAATTGCCGTACAATTACCAGGTTCAGGAACAGTTATTACCCTGCTATTACCAGGTTCAGGAACAGTTGATACCATATAATTACCACGTTCAGGAACAGTTATTACCCAGAATCACCAGGTTCAGGTACAGTTATTACGATACAATCACCAAGGTAAGGAACATTTATTATACTACAATCGGCAGGTTCAGGAACAGTTATGACAATACAATCACCAGTTTCAGTTTCAATTATTACCCGACAATTACCAGATTCAGGAACAGTTATTACCCTACAATCACCAGGCGTAGGGACAGTTATTACCCTACAATCACCAGGTTCAGGAACAGTTATTACCCTACAATCTCCAGGTTCAGGTACAGTTATAACGATACAATCATCAAGTTCAGCGACTTTTATTACCCTACAATTACCACGTTCAGGAACAGTTATTACCATACAACCACCAGGATCAGGATAAGTTATTACCCTATAATCACCAGGTTCAGGAACAGTTGTTACCCTACAATTAACAGGTTCAGGAACAGTTATAAGCCGAGAACCGCCAGGTTCAGGAACAGTTATTACCCTGCAATCACCAGGTTCAATAACAATTATTACCCTACAATCACCAGGTTCAGGAACAGTTGATACCCTACAATCCCCATTTTCAGGAACAGTTATTACCCTACAGTCACCAGGTTCAGGAACAGTTATTATCCTAAAATGACCAGGTTCAGGAACAGTTATTACCCTACAGCCACCAGGTTCAGGAACAGTTATTACCCTACAGTCACCAGATTCAGCATCAGTTATTACCCTACAATCACCAGATTCAGGAAATGCTATTACGCCACGATCACCAGGTGCAGGAACAGTTGTTACACTGCAATCAACAGGTTCAGGAACAGTTATAACCCTACAATCACCAGGTTCAGGAACAATAATTACCATACTATTACCAGGTTCAGGAACAGTTATTACCCTACTATCACCAGGTTCAGGAACAGTTGATACCATATAATTACCACGTTCAGGAACAGTTATTACCCCAGAATCACTAGGTTCAGGTACAGTTATTACGCTACAATCACTAAGGTCAGGAACAGTTATGACCCTACAATGACCTGGTTCAGGAACAGTTATAAGCCGAGAACCGCCAGGTTCAGGAACAGTTATTACCCTGCAATCACCAGGTTCAATAACAATTATTACCCTACAATCACCAGGTTCAGGAACAGTTGATACCCTACAATCCCCATTTTCAGGAACAGTTATTACCCTACAGTCACCAGGTTCAGGAACAGTTATTATCCTAAAATGACCAGGTTCAGGAACAGTTATTACCCTACAGCCACCAGGTTCAGGAACAGTTATTACCCTACAGTCACCAGATTCAGCATCAGTTATTACCCTACAATCACCAGGTTCAGGAACTGCTATTACGCCACGATCACCAGGTGCAGGAACAGTTGTTACACTGCAATCACCAGGTTCAGGAACAGTTATAACCCTACAATCACCAGGTTCAGGAACAATAATTACCGTACTATTACCAGGTTCAGGAACAGTTATTACCCTACTATCACCAGGTTCAGGAACAGTTGATACCATATAATTACCACGTTCAGCAACAGTTATTACCCCAGAATCACTAGGTTCAGGTACAGTTATTACGCGACAATCACCAAGGTCAGGAACAGTTATTACCCAGAATCACCAGGTTCAGGTACAGCTATTACGATACAATCACCAAGTTAAGGAACATTTATTACACTACAATCGGCAGGTTCAGGAACAGTTATGACACCACAATCACCAGTTTCAGTTCCAATTATTAGCTGACAATTACCAGGTTCAGGAACAGTTATTACCCTACAATCACCAGGTTCAGGAATAACTATTACCCTACAATTACCAGGTTCAGGAACAGTTATTACCCTACCAACACAAGGTTCAGGAACAGTTGTTACTCTACAATCACCAGTTCAGGTACAGTTGTTAAACTACAATCACCAGTTCAGGTACAGTTGTTAACCTACAATCACCAGGTTCAGGAAAAGTTGTTACCCTAGAATCACCAGGTGCAGGAACAGTTATTATGCTGCAACTGCCAGGTTCATGAACATTTATTATCCTACAATTACCAGGATCAGGAACAGTTGTTACCCTGCTATCACCAGGTTCAGGAACAGTTGATACCGTATAATTACCACGTTCAGGAACAGTTATTACCCTACAACCACCAGGTTCAGGAACAGTTATTATGCTACAGTCACCAGGTTCAGCATCAGTTATTACCCTACAATCACCAGGATCAGGGACAGTTGTTACCCTTCAATTAACAGGTTCCGGAACAGTTATTACCCCAGAATTACCAGCTTCAGGAACAGTTATTACCCGACTATCACCAGTTTCAGGAACAGTTATTACCCTACCATCACCAGGATCAGGAACAATAATTGCCGTACAATTACCAGGTTCAGGAACAGTTATTACCCTGCTATCACCAGGTTCAGGAACAGTTGATACCATATAATTACCACGTTCAGGAACAGTTATTACCCAGAATCACCAGGTTCAGGTACAGTTATTACGATACAATCACCAAGGTAAGGAACATTTATTATACTACAATCGGCAGGTTCAGGAACAGTTATGACAATACAATCACCAGTTTCAGTTTCAATTATTACCCGACAATTACCAGGTTCAGGAACAGTTATTACCCTACAATCACCAGTTTCAGGAACAGTTATTAACCTACAATCACCAGGTGCAGGAACAGTTATTATGCTGCAACTGCCAGGTTCATGAACATTTATTATCCTACAATTACAAGGTTCAGGTACAGTTATTACCCTACAATCACCAGGCGTAGGGACAGTTATTACCCTACAATCACCAGGTTCAGGAACAGTTATTACCCTACAATCTCCAGGTTCAGGTACAGTTATAACGATACAATCATCAAGTTCAGCGACTTTTATTACCCTACAATTACCACGTCAGGAACAGTTATTACCATACAACCACCAGGATCAGGATAAGTTATTACCCTATAATCACCAGGTTCAGGAACAGTTGTTACCCTACAATTAACAGGTTCAGGAACAGTTATAAGCCGAGAACCGCCAGGTTCAGGAACAGTTTTTACCCTGCAATCACCAGGTTCAATAACAATTATTACCCTACAATCACCAGGTTCAGGAACAGATGATACCCTACAATCACCAGTTTCAGGAACAGTTATTACCCTACAGTCACCAGTTTCAGGAACAGTTATTACCCTACAATGACCAGGTTCAGGAACAGTTATAAGCCGAGAACCGCCAGGTTCAGGAACAGTTATTACCCTGCAATCACCAGGTTCAATAACAATTATTACCCTACAATCACCAGGTTCAGGAACAGTTGATACCCTACAATCCCCATTTTCAGGAACAGTTATTACCCTACAGTCACCAGGTTCAGGAACAGTTATTATCCTAAAATGACCAGGTTGAGGAACAGTTATTACCCTACAGCCACCAGGTTCAGGAACAGTTATTACCCTACAGTCACCAGATTCAGCATCAGTTATTACCCTACAATCACCAGGTTCAGGAACTGCTATTACGCCACGATCACTAGGTGCAGGAACAGTTGTTACACTGCAATCACCAGGTTCAGGAACAGTTATAACCCTACAATCAACAGGTTCAGGAACAATAATTACCGTACTATTACCAGGTTCAGGAACAGTTATTACCCTACTATCACCAGGTTCAGGAACAGTTGATACCATATAATTACCACGTTCAGGAACAGTTATTACCCCAGAATCACTAGGTTCAGGTACAGTTATTACGCTACAATCACCAAGGTCAGGAACAGTTATTACACTACAATTGACAGGTTCAGGAACAGTTATGACACTACAATCACCAGTTTCAGTTTCAATTATTACCCGACAATTACCAGGTTCAGGAACAGTTGATACCATATAATTACCACGTTCAGGAAAAGTTATTACCCTACAACCACAAGGTTCAGGAACAGTTATTATGCTACAGTCACCAGGTTCAGCATCAGTTATTACCCTACAATCACCAGGTTCAGGGACAGTTGTTACCCTTCAATTAACAGGTTCCAGAACAGTTATTACCCCAGAATTACCAGCTTCAGGAACAGTTATTACCGTACTATCACCAGTTTCAGGAACAGTTATTACCCTACAATCACCAGGTTCAGGAACAATTATTATCCTACAATTACCAGCTTCAGGAACAGTTATTACCCTACCATCACCAGGATCAGGAACAATAATTGCCGTACAATTACCAGGTTCAGGAACAGTTATTACCCTGCTATCACCAGGTTCAGGAACAGTTGATACCATATAATTACCACGTTCAGGAACAGTTATTACCCAGAATCACCAGGTTCAGGTACAGCTATTACGATACAATCACCAAGTTAAGGAACATTTATTACACTACAATCGGCAGGTTCAGGAACAGTTATGACACCACAATCACCAGTTTCAGTTCCAATTATTAGCTGACAATTACCAGGTTCAGGAACAGTTATTACCCTACAATCACCAGGTTCAGGAATAACTATTACCCTACAATTACCAGGTTCAGGAACAGTTATTACCCTACCATCACAAGGTTCAGGAACAGTTGTTACTCTACAATCACCAGTTCAGGTACAGTTGTTAAACTACAATCACCAGTTCAGGTACAGTTGTTAACCTACAATCACCAGGTTCAGGAAAAGTTGTTACCCTAGAATCACCAGGTGCAGGAACAGTTATTATGCTGCAACCGCCAGATTCATGAACATTTATTATCCTACAATCACCAGGTTCAGGAACAGTTGTTACCCTGCTATCACCAGGTTCAGGAACAGTTGATACCGTATAATTACCACGTTCAGGAACAGTTATTACCCTACAACCACCAGGTTCAGGAACAGTTATTATGCTACAGTCACCAGGTTCAGCATCTGTTATTACCCTACAATCACCAGGTTCAGGGACAGTTGTTACCCTTCAATTAACAGGTTCCGGAACAGTTATTACCCCAGAATAACCAGCTTCAGCAAACAGTTATTACCCTACTATCACCAGTTTCATGAACAGTTATTACCCTACAATCACCAGGTTCAGGAACAATTATTATCCTACAATTAGCAGGTTGAGGAACAGTTATTACCCTACCATCACCAGGATCAGGAACAATAATTGCCGTACAATTACCAGGTTCAGGAGCAGTTATTACCCTACAATCTCCAGGTTCAGGTACAGATATAACGATACAATCATCAAGTTCAGCGACTGTTATTACCGTACAATTACCACTTTTCAGGAACAGTTATTACATTACAACCACCAGGATCAGTATAAGTTATTACCCTACAATCACCAGGTTCAGGAACAATTGTTACCCTAGAATTAACAGGTTCAGGAACAGTTATTACCCTACAATCCCCAGTTTCAGGAACAGTTATTACCCTACAGTCACCAGGTTCAGGAACAGTTATTATCCTAAAATGACCAGGTTCAGGAACAGTTATTACCCTACAACCACCAGGTTCAGGAACAGTTATTACCCTGCAGTCACCAGATTCAGCATCAGTTATTACCCTACAATCACCAGGTTCAGGAACTGTTATTACGCCACGATCACCAGGTGCAGGAACAGTTGTTACACTGCAATCACCAGGTTCAGGAACAATTATTATCCTACAATTACCAGATTCAGGAACAGTTATTACCCTACCATCACCAGGATCAGGAACAATAATTGCCGTACAAATACCAGGTTCAGGAACAGTTATTACCCTACTATCACCTGGTTCAGGAACAGTTGATACCATATAATTACCACGTTCAGGAACAGTTATTACCCAGAATCACCAGGTTCAGGTCCAGTTATTACGATACAATCACCAAGGTAAGGAACATTTATTACACTACGATCGGCAGGTTCAGGAACAGTTATGACACCACAATCACCAGTTTCAGTTCCAATTATTAGCCGACAATTACCAGGTTCAGGAACAGTTATTACCCTACAATCACCAGGTTCAGGAATAACTATTACCCTACAATTACCAGGTTCAGGAACAGTTATTACCCTACTATCACAAGGTTCAGGAACAGTTGTTACTCTGCAATCACCAGTTCAGGTACAGTTGTTAACCTACAATCACCAGGTTCAGGAAAAGTTGTTACCCTGGAATCACCAGGTACAGGAACAGTTATGCTGCAACCGCCAGGTTCATGAACATTTATTATCCTACAATCACCAGGTTCAGGAACAGTTGTTATGCTGCTATCACCAGGTTCAGGAACAGTTGATACCATATAATTACCACGTTTAGGAACAGTTATTATGCTACAGTCACCAGGTTCAGCATCAGTTATTACCCTACAATCACCAGGATCAGGGACAGTTGTTACCCTTCAATTAACAGGTTCCGGAACAGTTATTACCCCAGAATTACCAGCTTCAGGAACAGTTATTACCCGACTATCACCAGTTTCAGGAACAGTTATTACCCTACCATCACCAGGATCAGGAACAATAATTGCCGTACAATTACCAGGTTCAGGAACAGTTATTACCCTGCTATCACCAGGTTCAGGAACAGTTGATACCATATAATTACCACGTTCAGGAACAGTTATTACCCAGAATCACCAGGTTCAGGTACAGTTATTACGATACAATCACCAAGGTAAGGAACATTTATTATACTACAATCGGCAGGTTCAGGAACAGTTATGACAATACAATCACCAGTTTCAGTTTCAATTATTACCCGACAATTACCAGGTTCAGGAACAGTTATTACCCTACAATCACCAGTTTCAGGAACAGTTATTAACCTACAATCACCAGGTGCAGGAACAGTTATTATGCTGCAACTGCCAGGTTCATGAACATTTATTATCCTACAATTACAAGGTTCAGGTACAGTTATTACCCTACAATCACCAGGCGTAGGGACAGTTATTACCCTACAATCACCAGGTTCAGGAACAGTTATTACCCTACAATCTCCAGGTTCAGGTACAGTTATAACGATACAATCATCAAGTTCAGCGACTTTTATTACCCTACAATTACCACGTCAGGAACAGTTATTACCATACAACCACCAGGATCAGGATAAGTTATTACCCTATAATCACCAGGTTCAGGAACAGTTGTTACCCTACAATTAACAGGTTCAGGAACAGTTATAAGCCGAGAACCGCCAGGTTCAGGAACAGTTTTTACCCTGCAATCACCAGGTTCAATAACAATTATTACCCTACAATCACCAGGTTCAGGAACAGATGATACCCTACAATCACCAGTTTCAGGAACAGTTATTACCCTACAGTCACCAGTTTCAGGAACAGTTATTACCCTACAATGACCAGGTTCAGGAACAGTTATAAGCCGAGAACCGCCAGGTTCAGGAACAGTTATTACCCTGCAATCACCAGGTTCAATAACAATTATTACCCTACAATCACCAGGTTCAGGAACAGTTGATACCCTACAATCCCCATTTTCAGGAACAGTTATTACCCTACAGTCACCAGGTTCAGGAACAGTTATTATCCTAAAATGACCAGGTTGAGGAACAGTTATTACCCTACAGCCACCAGGTTCAGGAACAGTTATTACCCTACAGTCACCAGATTCAGCATCAGTTATTACCCTACAATCACCAGGTTCAGGAACTGCTATTACGCCACGATCACTAGGTGCAGGAACAGTTGTTACACTGCAATCACCAGGTTCAGGAACAGTTATAACCCTACAATCAACAGGTTCAGGAACAATAATTACCGTACTATTACCAGGTTCAGGAACAGTTATTACCCTACTATCACCAGGTTCAGGAACAGTTGATACCATATAATTACCACGTTCAGGAACAGTTATTACCCCAGAATCACTAGGTTCAGGTACAGTTATTACGCTACAATCACCAAGGTCAGGAACAGTTATTACACTACAATTGACAGGTTCAGGAACAGTTATGACACTACAATCACCAGTTTCAGTTTCAATTATTACCCGACAATTACCAGGTTCAGGAACAGTTGATACCATATAATTACCACGTTCAGGAAAAGTTATTACCCTACAACCACAAGGTTCAGGAACAGTTATTATGCTACAGTCACCAGGTTCAGCATCAGTTATTACCCTACAATCACCAGGTTCAGGGACAGTTGTTACCCTTCAATTAACAGGTTCCAGAACAGTTATTACCCCAGAATTACCAGCTTCAGGAACAGTTATTACCGTACTATCACCAGTTTCAGGAACAGTTATTACCCTACAATCACCAGGTTCAGGAACAATTATTATCCTACAATTACCAGCTTCAGGAACAGTTATTACCCTACCATCACCAGGATCAGGAACAATAATTGCCGTACAATTACCAGGTTCAGGAACAGTTATTACCCTGCTATCACCAGGTTCAGGAACAGTTGATACCATATAATTACCACGTTCAGGAACAGTTATTACCCAGAATCACCAGGTTCAGGTACAGCTATTACGATACAATCACCAAGTTAAGGAACATTTATTACACTACAATCGGCAGGTTCAGGAACAGTTATGACACCACAATCACCAGTTTCAGTTCCAATTATTAGCTGACAATTACCAGGTTCAGGAACAGTTATTACCCTACAATCACCAGGTTCAGGAATAACTATTACCCTACAATTACCAGGTTCAGGAACAGTTATTACCCTACCATCACAAGGTTCAGGAACAGTTGTTACTCTACAATCACCAGTTCAGGTACAGTTGTTAAACTACAATCACCAGTTCAGGTACAGTTGTTAACCTACAATCACCAGGTTCAGGAAAAGTTGTTACCCTAGAATCACCAGGTGCAGGAACAGTTATTATGCTGCAACCGCCAGATTCATGAACATTTATTATCCTACAATCACCAGGTTCAGGAACAGTTGTTACCCTGCTATCACCAGGTTCAGGAACAGTTGATACCGTATAATTACCACGTTCAGGAACAGTTATTACCCTACAACCACCAGGTTCAGGAACAGTTATTATGCTACAGTCACCAGGTTCAGCATCTGTTATTACCCTACAATCACCAGGTTCAGGGACAGTTGTTACCCTTCAATTAACAGGTTCCGGAACAGTTATTACCCCAGAATAACCAGCTTCAGCAAACAGTTATTACCCTACTATCACCAGTTTCATGAACAGTTATTACCCTACAATCACCAGGTTCAGGAACAATTATTATCCTACAATTAGCAGGTTGAGGAACAGTTATTACCCTACCATCACCAGGATCAGGAACAATAATTGCCGTACAATTACCAGGTTCAGGAGCAGTTATTACCCTACAATCTCCAGGTTCAGGTACAGATATAACGATACAATCATCAAGTTCAGCGACTGTTATTACCGTACAATTACCACTTTTCAGGAACAGTTATTACATTACAACCACCAGGATCAGTATAAGTTATTACCCTACAATCACCAGGTTCAGGAACAATTGTTACCCTAGAATTAACAGGTTCAGGAACAGTTATTACCCTACAATCCCCAGTTTCAGGAACAGTTATTACCCTACAGTCACCAGGTTCAGGAACAGTTATTATCCTAAAATGACCAGGTTCAGGAACAGTTATTACCCTACAACCACCAGGTTCAGGAACAGTTATTACCCTGCAGTCACCAGATTCAGCATCAGTTATTACCCTACAATCACCAGGTTCAGGAACTGTTATTACGCCACGATCACCAGGTGCAGGAACAGTTGTTACACTGCAATCACCAGGTTCAGGAACAATTATTATCCTACAATTACCAGATTCAGGAACAGTTATTACCCTACCATCACCAGGATCAGGAACAATAATTGCCGTACAAATACCAGGTTCAGGAACAGTTATTACCCTACTATCACCTGGTTCAGGAACAGTTGATACCATATAATTACCACGTTCAGGAACAGTTATTACCCAGAATCACCAGGTTCAGGTCCAGTTATTACGATACAATCACCAAGGTAAGGAACATTTATTACACTACGATCGGCAGGTTCAGGAACAGTTATGACACCACAATCACCAGTTTCAGTTCCAATTATTAGCCGACAATTACCAGGTTCAGGAACAGTTATTACCCTACAATCACCAGGTTCAGGAATAACTATTACCCTACAATTACCAGGTTCAGGAACAGTTATTACCCTACTATCACAAGGTTCAGGAACAGTTGTTACTCTGCAATCACCAGTTCAGGTACAGTTGTTAACCTACAATCACCAGGTTCAGGAAAAGTTGTTACCCTGGAATCACCAGGTACAGGAACAGTTATGCTGCAACCGCCAGGTTCATGAACATTTATTATCCTACAATCACCAGGTTCAGGAACAGTTGTTATGCTGCTATCACCAGGTTCAGGAACAGTTGATACCATATAATTACCACGTTCAGGAACAGTTATTACCCTACAACCACTAGGTTCAGGAACAGTTATTACCCAACAATCACCAGGTTCAGGGACAGTTGTTACCCTTCAATTAACAGGTTCCGGAAGAGTTATTACCCCAGAATTACCAGCTTCAGGAACAGTTATTACCCTACCATCACCAGGATCAGGAACAATAATTGCCATACAATTACCAGGTTCAGGAACAGTTATTACCCTGCTATCACCAGGTTCAGGAACAGTTGATACCATATAATGACCACGTTCAGGAACAGTTATTACCCAGAATCACCAGGTTCAGGTACAGTTATTACGATACAATCACCAAGGTAAGGAACATTTATTATACTACAATCGGCAGGTTCATGAACAGTTATGACAATACAATCACCAGGTTCAGGAAAAGTTGTTACCCTAGAATCACCAGGTGCAGGAACAGTTATTATGCTGCAACTGCCAGGTTCATGAACATTTATTATCCTACAATTACCAGGTTCAGGTCCAGTTATTACCCTACAATCAACAGGCATAGGGACAGTTATTACCCTACAATCACCAGGTTCAGGAACAGTTATTACCCTACAATCACCAGGCGTAGGTACAGTTATTACCCTACAATCACCAGGTTCAGGAACAGTTATTACCCTACAATCTCCAGGTTCAGGTACAGTTATAACGATACAATGATCAAGTTCAGCGACTTTTATTACCCTACAATTACCACGTTCAGGAACGGTTATTACCATACAACCACCAGGATCAGGATAAGTTATAACCCTATAATCACCAGTTTCAGGAACAGTTATTACCCTACAAAAACCAGGTTCAGGAACAGTTATTACCCTTCAGTCTCCGGGTTCAGGAATAGTTATTACCCTACAATGACCAGGTTCAGGAACAGTTATAAGCCGAGAACCGCCAGGTTCAGGAACAGTTATTACCCTGCAATCACCAGGTTCAATAACAATTATTACCCTACAATCACCAGGTTCAGGAACAGTTGATACCCTACAATCCCCATTTTCAGGAACAGTTATTACCCTACAGTCACCAGGTTCAGGAACAGTTATTATCCTAAAATGACCAGGTTCAGGAACAGTTATTACCCTACAGCCACCAGGTTCAGGAACAGTTATTACCCTACAGTCACCAGATTCAGCATCAGTTATTACCCTACAATCACCAGGTTCAGGAACTGCTATTACGCCATGATCACCAGGTGCAGGAACAGTTGTTACACTGCAATCACCAGGTTCAGGAACAGTTATAACCCTACAATCACCAGGTTCAGGAACAATAATTACCGTACTATTACCAGGTTCAGGAACAGTTATTACCCTACTATCACCAGGTTCAGGAACAGTTGATACCATATAATTACCACTTTCAGGAACAGTTATTACCCCAGAATCACTAGGTTCAGGTACAGTTATTACGCTACAATCACCGAGGTCAGGAACAGTTATTACACTACAATTGACAGGTTCAGGAACAGTTATGACACTACAATCACCAGTTTCAGTTTCAATTATTACCCGACAATTACCAGGTTCAGGAACAGTTGTTACCCTGCTATCACCAGGTTCAGGAACAGTTGATACCATATAATTACCACGTTCAGGAAAAGTTATTACCCTACAATTACCATGTTCAGGAACAGTTATTACCATACAACCACCCGGATCAGGATAAGATATAACCCTATAATCACCAGTTTCAGGAAAAGTTATTACCCTACAATAACCAGGTTCAGGAACAGTTATTACCCTGCTATCACCAGGGTCAGGAACAGTTGATACCCTTCAATTAACAGGTTCCGGAACAGTTATTACCCCAGAATTACCAGCTTCAGGAACAGTTATTACCGTACTATCACCAGTTTCAGGAACAGTTATTACCCTACAATCACCAGGTTCAGGAACAATTATTATCCTACAATTACCAGCTTCAGGAACAGTTATTACCCTACCATCACCAGGATCAGGAACAATAATTGCCGTACAATTACCAGGTTCAGGAACAGTTATTACCCTGCTATCACCAGGTTCAGGAACAGTTGATACCATATAATTACCACGTTCAGGAACAGTTATTACCCTACAATCACCAGGTTCAGGAAAAGTTGTTACCCTAGAATCACCAGGTGCAGGAACAGTTATTATGCTACAACCGCCAGATTCATGAACATTTATTATCCTACATTCACCAGGATCAGGAACAGTTGTTACCCTGCTATCACCAGGTTCAGGAACAGTTGATACCGTATAATTACCACGTTCAGGAACAGTTATTACCCTACAACCACCAGGTTCAGGAACAGTTATTATGCTACAGTCACCAGGTTCAGCATCTGTTATTACCCTACAATCACCAGGTTCAGGGACAGTTGTTACCCTTCAATTAACAGGTTCCGGAACAGTTATTACCCCAGAATAACCAGCTTCAGCAAACAGTTATTACCCTACTATCATCAGTTTCATGAACAGTTATTACCCTACAATCACCAGGTTCAGGAACAATTATTATCCTACAATTAGCAGGTTCAGGAACAGTTATTACCCTACCATCACCAGGATCAGGAACAATAATTGCCGTACAATTACCAGGTTCAGGAACAGTTATTACCATACAATCTCCAGGTTCAGGTACAGATATAACGATACAATCATCAAGTTCAGCGACTGTTATTACCGTACAATTACCACTTTTCAGGAACAGTTATTACATTACAACCACCAGGATCAGGATAAGTTATTACCCTACAATCACCAGGTTCAGGAACAATTGTTACCCTAGAATTAACAGGTTCAGGAACAGTTATTACCCTACAATCCCCAGTTTCAGGAACAGTTATTACCCTACAGTCACCAGGTTCAGGAACAGTTATTATCCTAAAATGACCAGGTTCAGGAACAGTTATTACCCTACAACCACCAGGTTCAGGAACAGTTATTACCCTGCAGTCACCAGATTCAGCATCAGTTATTACCCTACAATCACCAGGTTCAGGAACTGTTATTACGCCACGATCACCAGGTGCAGGAACAGTTGTTACACTGCAATCACCAGGTTCAGGAACAATTATTATCCTACAATTACCAGATTCAGGAACAGTTATTACCCTACCATCACCAGGATCAGGAACAATAATTGCCGTACAAATACCAGGTTCAGGAACAGTTATTACCCTACTATCACCTGGTTCAGGAACAGTTGATACCATATAATTACCACGTTCAGGAACAGTTATTACCCAGAATCACCAGGTTCAGGTCCAGTTATTACGATACAATCACCAAGGTAAGGAACATCTATTACACTACGATCGGCAGGTTCAGGAACAGTTATGAAACCACAATCACCAGTTTCAGTTCCAATTATTAGCCGACAATTACCAGGTTCAGGAACAGTTATTACCCTACAATCACCAGGTTCAGGAATAACTATTACCCTACAATTACCAGGTTCAGGAACAGTTATTACCCTACTATCACAAGGTTCAGGAACAGTTGTTACTCTGCAATCACCAGTTCAGGTACAGTTGTTAACCTACAATCACCAAGTTCAGGAAAAGTTGTTACCCTAGAATCACCAGGTGCAGGAACAGTTATTATGCTGCTATCACCAGGTTCAGGAACAGTTGATACCATATAATTACCACGTTCAGGAACAGTTATTACCCTACAACCACTAGGTTCAGGAACAGTTATTATGCTACAGTCACCAGGTTCAGCATCAGTTATTACCCAACAATCACCAGGTTCAGGGACAGTTGTTACCCTTCAATTAACAGGTTCCGGAAGAGTTATTACCCCAGAATTACCAGCTTCAGGAACAGTTATTACCCTTCCATCACCAGGATCAGGAACAATAATTGCCATACAATTACCAGGTTCAGGAACAGTTATTACCCTGCTATCACCAGGTTCAGGAACAGTTGATACCATATAATTACCACGTTCAGGAACAGTTATTACCCAGAATCACCAGGTTCAGGTACAGTTATTACGATACAATCACCCAAGGTAAGGAACATTTATTATACTACAATCGGCAGGTTCATGAACAGTTATGACAATACAATCACCAGGTTCAGGAAAAGTTGTTACCCTAGAATCACCAGGTGCAGGAACAGTTATTATGCTGCAACTGCCAGGTTCATGAACATTTATTATCCTACAATTACCAGGTTCAGGTACAGTTATTACCCTACAATCACCAGGCGTAGGGACAGTTATTACCCTACAATCACCAGGTTCAGGAACAGTTATTACCCTACAATCTCCAGGTTCAGGTACAGTTATAACGATACAATCATCAAGTTCAGCGACTTTTCTTACCCTACAATTACCACGTTCAGGAACAGTTATTACCATACAACCACCAGGATCAGGATAAGTTATAACCCTATAATCACCAGTTTCAGGAACAGTTATTACCCTACAATAACCAGGTTCAGGAACAGTTATAAGCCGAGAACCACCAGGTTCAGGGACAGTTATTACCCTGCAATCACCAGGTTCAATAACAATTATTACCCTACAATCACCAGGTTCAGGAACAGTTATTATCCTAAAATGACCAGGTTCAGGAACAGTTATTACCCTACAGCCACCAGGTTCAGGAACAGTTATTACCCTACAGTCACCAGATTCAGCATCAGTTATTACCCTACAAACACCAGGTTCAGGAACTGCTATTACGCCACGATCACCAGGTGCAGGAACAGTTGTTAACTGCAATCACCAGGTTCAGGAACAGTTATAACCCTACAATCACCAGGTTCAGGAACAATAATTACCGTACTATTACCAGGTTCAGGAACAGTTATTACCCTACTATCACCAGGTTCAGGAACAGTTGATACCATATAATTACCACGTTCAGGAACAGTTATTACCCCAGAATAACTTGGTTCAGGTACAGTTATTACGCTACAATCACCAAGGTCAGGAACAGTTATTACACTACAATTGACAGGTTCAGGAACAGTTATGACACTACAATCACCAGTTTCAGTTTCAATTATTACCCGACAATTACCAGGTTCAGGAACAGTTGTTACCCTGCTATCACCAGGTTCAGGAACAGTTGATACCATATAATTACCACGTTCAGGAAAAGTTATTACCCTACAATTACCACGTTCAGGAACAGTTATTACCATACAACCACCAGGATCAGGATAAGATATAACCCTATAATCACCAGTTTCAGGAACAGTTATTACCCTACAATAACCAGGTTCAGGAACAGTTATTACCCTACAATCACCAGGATCAGGATAAGTTATTACCCTGCTATCACCAGGTTCAGGAACAGTTGATACCATATAATGACCACGTTCAAGAACAGTTATTACCTAGAATCACCAGGTTCAGGTACAGTTATTACGATACAATCACCAAGGTAAGGAACATTTATTATACTACAATCGGCAGGTTCATGAACAGTTATGACAATACAATCACCAGGTTCAGGAAAAGTTGTTACCCTAGAATCACCAGGTGCAGGAACAGTTATTATGCTGCAACTGCCAGGTTCATGAACATTTATTATCCTACAATTACCAGGTTCAGGTACAGTTATTACCCTACAATCACCAGGCGTAGGGACAGTTATTACCCTACAATCACCAGGTTCAGGAACAGTTATTACCCTACAATCTCCAGGTTCAGGTACAGTTATAACGATACAATCATCAAGTTCAGCGACTTTTCTTACCCTACAATTACCACGTTCAGGAACAGTTATTACCATACAACCACCAGGATCAGGATAAGTTATAACCCTATAATCACCAGTTTCAGGAACAGTTATTACCCTACAATAACCAGGTTCAGGAACAGTTATAAGCCGAGAACCACCAGATTCAGGGACAGTTATTACCCTGCAATCACCAGGTTCAATAACAATTATTACCCTACAATCACCAGTTTCAGGAACAGTTGATACCCTACAATCACCAGTTTCAGGAACAGTTATTACCCTTCAGTCTCCGGGTTCAGGAATAGTTATTACCCTACAATGACCAGGTTCAGGAACAGTTATAAGCCGAGAACCGCCAGGTTCAGGAACAGTTATTACCCTGCAATCACCAGGTTCAATAACAATTATTACCCTACAATCACCAGGTTCAGGAACAGTTGATACCCTACAATCCCCATTTTCAGGAACAGTTATTACCCTACAGTCACCAGGTTCAGGAACAGTTATTATCCTAAAATGACCAGGTTCAGGAACAGTTATTACCCTACAGCCACCAGGTTCAGGAACAGTTATTACCCTACAGTCACCAGATTCAGCATCAGTTATTACCCTACAATCACCAGGTTCAGGAACTGCTATTACGCCACGATCACCAGGTGCAGGAACAGTTGTTACACTGCAATCACCAGGTTCAGGAACAGTTATAACCCTACAATCACCAGGTTCAGGAACAATAATTACCGTACTATTACCAGGTTCAGGAACAGTTATTACCCTACTATCACCAGGTTCAGGAACAGTTGATACCATATAATTACCACGTTCAGGAACAGTTATTACCCCAGAATCACTAGGTTCAGGTACAGTTATTACGCTACAATCACCAAGGTCAGGAACAGTTATTACACTACAATTGACAGGTTCAGGAACAGTTATGACACTACAATCACCAGTTTCAGTTTCAATTATTACCCGACAATTACCAGGTTCAGGAACAGTTGTTACCCTGCTATCACCAGGTTCAGGAACAGTTGATACCATATAATTACCACGTTCAGGAAAAGTTATTACCCTACAACCACCAGGTTCAGGAACAGTTATTATGCTACAGTCACCAGGTTCAGCATCAGTTATTACCCTACAATCACCAGGTTCAGGGACAGTTGTTACCCTTCAATTAACAGGTTCCGGAACAGTTATTACCCCAGAATTACCAGCTTCAGGAACAGTTATTACCCTACTATCACCAGTTTCAGGAACAGTTATTACCCTACAATCACCAGGTTCAGGAACAATTATTATCCTACAATTACCAGCTTCAGGAACAGTTATTACCCTACCATCACCAGGATCAGGAACAATAATTGCCGTACAATTACCAGGTTCAGGAACAGTTATTACCCTGCTATAACCAGGTTCAGGAACAGTTGATACCATATAATTACCACGTTCAGGAACAGTTATTACCCAGAATCACCAGGTTCAGGTACAGTTATTACGATACAATCACCAAGGTAAGGAACATTTATTACACTACAATCGGCAGGTTCAGGAACAGTTATGACACCACAATCACCAGTTTCAGTTCCAATTATTAGCCAACAATTACCAGGTTCAGGAACAGTTATTACCCTACAATCACCAGGTTCAGTAATAACTATTACCCTACAATTACCAGGTTCAGGAAAAGTTATTACCCTACTATCACAAGGTTCAGGAACAGTTGTTACTCTACAATCACCAGTTCAGGTACAGTTGTTAAACTACAATCACCAGTTCAGGTACAGTTGTTAACCTACAATCACCAGGTTCAGGAAAAGTTGTTACCCTAGAATCACCAGGTGCAGGAACAGTTATTATGCTGCAACCGCCAGATTCATGAACATTTATTATCCTACAATCACCAGGATCAGGAACAGTTGTTACCCTGCTATCACCAGGTTCAGGAACAGTTGATACCGTATAATTACCACGTTCAGGAACAGTTATTACCCTACAACCACCAGGTTCAGGAACAGTTATTATGCTACAGTCACCAGGTTCAGCATCTGTTATTACCCTACTATCACCAGTTTCATGAACAGTTATTACCCTACAATCACCAGGTTCAGGAACTGTTATTACGATACAATCACCAAGGTAAGGAACATTTATTATACTACAATCGGCAGGTTCAGGAACAGTTATGACAATACAATCACCAGTTTCAGTTTCAATTATTACCCGACAATTACCAGGTTCAGGAACAGTTATTACCCTACAATCACCAGCTTCAGGAACAGTTATTACCCTACACTCACCAGCTTCAGGAAAAGTTATTACCCTACAATCACCAGGTTCAGGAACAGCTATTACCCTACAATCTCCAGGTTCAGGTACAGTTATAACGATACAAACATCAAGTTCAGCGACTTTTATTACCCTACAATTACCACGTTCAGGAACAGTTATTACCATACAACCACCAGGATCAGGATAAGTTATAACCCTATAATCACCAGGTTCAGGAACAGTTGTTACCCTACAATTAACAGGTTCAGGAACAGTAATTACCCTACAATAAACAGGTTCAGGAACAGTTATGAGCCGAGAACCGCCAGGTTCAGGAACAGTTATTACCCTGCAATCACCAGGTTCAATAACAATTATTACCCTACAATCACCAGGTTCAGGAACAGATGATACCCTACAATCACCAGTTTCAGGAACAGTTATTACCCTACAGTCACCAGTTTGAGGAACAGTTATTACCCTACAATAACCAGGTTCAGGAACAGTTATAAGCCGAGAACCACCAGGTTCAGGAACAGTTATTACCCTGCAATCACCAGGTTCAATAACAATTATTACACTACAATCACCAGGTTCAGGAACAGTTGATACCCTACAATCACCAGTTTCAGGAACAGTTATTACCCTTCAGTCTCCGGGTTCAGGAATAGTTATTACCCTACAATGACCAGGTTCAGGAACAGTTATAAGCCGAGAACCGCCAGGTTCAGGAACAATTATTACCCTGCAATCACCAGGTTCAATAACAATTATTACCCTACAATCACCAGGTTCAGGAACAGTTGATACCCTACAATCACCAGTTTCAGGAACAGTTATTACCCTACAGTCACCAGGTTCAGGAACAGTTATTATCCTAAAATGACCAGGTTCAGGAACAGTTATTACCCTACAACCACCAGGTTCAGGAACAGTTATTACCCTACAGTCACCAGATTCAGCATCAGTTATTACCCTACAATCACCAGGTTCAGGAACTGCTATTACGCCACGATCACCAGGTGCAGGAACAGTTGTTACACTGCAATCACCAGGTTCAGGAACAGTTATAACCCTACAATCACCAGGTTCAGGAACAATAATTACCGTACTATTACCAGGTTCAGGAACAGTTATTACCCTACTATCACCAGGTTCAGGAACAGTTGATACCATATAATTACCACGTTCAGGAACAGTTATTACCCAGAATCACCAGGTTCAGGTACAGTTATTACGATACAATCACCAAGGTAAGGAACATTTATTACACTACAATCGGCAGGTTCAGGAACAGTTATGACACCACAATCACCAGTTTCAGTTCCAATTATTAGCCAACAATTACCAGGTTCAGGAACAGTTATTACCCTACAATCACCAGGTTCAGTAATAACTATTACCCTACAATTACCAGGTTCAGGAAAAGTTATTACCCTACTATCACAAGGTTCAGGAACAGTTGTTACTCTACAATCACCAGTTCAGGTACAGTTGTTAAACTACAATCACCAGTTCAGGTACAGTTGTTAACCTACAATCACCAGGTTCAGGAAAAGTTGTTACCCTAGAATCACCAGGTGCAGGAACAGTTATTATGCTGCAACCGCCAGATTCATGAACATTTATTATCCTACAATCACCAGGATCAGGAACAGTTGTTACCCTGCTATCACCAGGTTCAGGAACAGTTGATACCGTATAATTACCACGTTCAGGAACAGTTATTACCCTACAACCTCCAGGTTCAGGAACAGTTATTATGCTACAGTCACCAGGTTCAGCATCTGTTATTACCCTACTATCACCAGTTTCATGAACAGTTATTACCCTACAATCACCAGGTTCAGGAACTGTTATTACGGTACAATCACCAAGGTAAGGAACATTTATTATACTACAATCGGCAGGTTCAGGAACAGTTATGACAATACAATCACCAGTTTCAGTTTCAATTATTACCCGACAATTACCAGGTTCAGGAACAGTTATTACCCTACAATCACCAGCTTCAGGAACAGTTATTACCCTACACTCACCAGGTTCAGGAAAAGTTGTTACCCTAGAATCACCAGGTGCAGGAACAGTTATTATGCTGCAACTGCCAGGTTGATGAACATTTATTATCCTACAATTACCAGGTTCAGGTACAGTTATTACCCTACAATCACCAGGCGTAGGGACAGTTATTACCCTACAATCACCAGGTTCAGGAACAGCTATTACCCTACAATCTCCAGGTTCAGGTACAGTTATAACGATACAAACATCAAGTTCAGCGACTTTTATTACCCTACAATTACCACGTTCAGGAACAGTTATTACCATACAACCACCAGGATCAGGATAAGTTATAACCCTATAATCACCAGGTTCAGGAACAGTTGTTACCCTACAATTAACAGGTTCAGGAACAGTAATTACCCTACAATAAACAGGTTCAGGAACAGTTATGAGCCGAGAACCGCCAGGTTCAGGAACAGTTATTACCCTGCAATCACCAGGTTCAATAACAATTATTACCCTACAATCACCAGGTTCAGGAACAGATGATTCCCTACAATCACCAGTTTCAGGAACAGTTATTACCCTACAGTCACCAGTTTGAGGAACAGTTATTACCCTACAATAACCAGGTTCAGGAACAGTTATAAGCCGAGAACCACCAGGTTCAGGAACAGTTATTACCCTGCAATCACCAGGTTCAATAACAATTATTACACTACAATCACCAGGTTCAGGAACAGTTGATACCCTACAATCACCAGTTTCAGGAACAGTTATTACCCTTCAGTCTCCGGGTTCAGGAATAGTTATTACCCTACAATGACCAGGTTCAGGAACAGTTATAAGCCGAGAACCGCCAGGTTCAGGAACAATTATTACCCTGCAATCACCAGGTTCAATAACAATTATTACCCTACAATCACCAGGTTCAGGAACAGTTGATACCCTACAATCACCAGTTTCAGGAACAGTTATTACCCTACAGTCACCAGGTTCAGGAACAGTTATTATCCTAAAATGACCAGGTTCAGGAACAGTTATTACCCTACAACCACCAGGTTCAGGAACAGTTATTACCCTACAGTCACCAGATTCAGCATCAGTTATTACCCTACAATCACCAGGTTCAGGAACTGCTATTACGCCACGATCACCAGGTGCAGGAACAGTTGTTACACTGCAATCACCAGGTTCAGGAACAGTTATAACCCTACAATCACCAGGTTCAGGAACAATAATTACCGTACTATTACCAGGTTCAGGAACAGTTATTACCCTACTATCACCAGGTTCAGGAACAGTTGATACCATATAATTACCACGTTCAGGAACAGTTATTACCCCAGAATCACTAGGTTCAGGTACAGTTATTACGCTACAATCACCAAGGTCAGGAACAGTTATTACACTACAATTGACAGGTTCAGGAACAGTTATGACACTACAATCACCAGTTTCAGTTTCAATTATTACCCGACAATTACCAGGTTCAGGAACAGTTGTTACCCTGCTATCACCAGGTTCAGGAACAGTTGATACCATATAATTACCACGTTCAGGAAAAGTTATTACCCTACAACCACCAGGTTCAGGAACAGTTATTATGCTACAGTCACCAGGTTCAGCATCAGTTATTACCCTACAATCACCAGGTTCAGGGACAGTTGTTACCCTTCAATTAACAGGTTCCGGAACAGTTATTACCCCAGAATTACCAGCTTCAGGAACAGTTATTACCCTACTATCACCAGTTTCAGGAACAGTTATTACCCTACAATCACCAGGTTCAGGAACAATTATTATCCTACAATTACCAGCTTCAGGAACAGTTATTACCCTACCATCACCAGGATCAGGAACAATAATTGCCGTACAATTACCAGGTTCAGGAACAGTTATTACCCTGCTATCACCAGGTTCAGGAACAGTTGATACCATATAATTACCACGTTCAGGAACAGTTATTACCCAGAATCACCAGGTTCAGGTACAGTTATTACGATACAATCACCAAGGTAAGGAACATTTATTACACTACAATCGGCAGGTTCAGGAACAGTTATGACACCACAATCACCAGTTTCAGTTCCAATTATTAGCCGACAATTACCAGGTTCAGGAACAGTTATTACCCTACAATCACCAGGTTCAGTAATAACTATTACCCAACAATTACCAGGTTCAGGAAAAGTTATTACCCTACTATCACAAGGTTCAGGAACAGTTGTTACTCTACAATCACCAGTTCAGGTACAGTTGTTAAACTACAATGACCACTTCAGGTACAGTTGTTAACCTACAATCACCAGGTTCAGGAAAAGTTGTTACCCTAGAATCACCAGGTGCAGGAACAGTTATTATGCTGCAACCGCCAGATTCATGAACATTTATTATCCTACAATCACCAGGATCAGGAACATTTGTTACCCTGCTATCACCAGGTTCAGGAACAGTTGATACCGTATAATTACCACGTTCAGGAACAGTTATTACCCTACAACCACCAGGTTCAGGAACAGTTATTATGCTACAGTCACCAGGTTCAGCATCTGTTATTACCCTACTATCACCAGTTTAATGAACAGTTATTACCCTACAATCACCAGGTTCAGGAACTTTTATTACGATACAATCACCAAGGTAAGGAACATTTATTATACTACAATCGGCAGGTTCAGGAACAGTTATGACAATACAATCACCAGTTTCAGTTTCAATTATTACCCGACAATTACCAGGTTCAGGAACAGTTATTACCCTACAATCACCAGCTTCGGGAACAGTTATTACCCTACACTCACCAGGTTCAGGAAAAGTTGTTACCCTAGAATCACCAGGTGCAGGAACAGTTATTATGCTGCAACTGCCAGTTTGATGAACATTTATTATCCTACAATTACCAGGTTCAGGTACAGTTATTACCCTACAATCACCAGGCGTAGGGACAGTTATTACCCTACAATCACCAGGTTCAGGAACAGCTATTACCCTACAATCTCCAGGTTCAGGTACAGTTATAACGATACAAACATCAAGTTCAGCGACTTTTATTACCCTACAATTACCACGTTCAGGAACAGTTATTACCATACAACCACCAGGATCAGGATAAGTTATAACCGTATAATCACCAGGTTCAGGAACAGTTGTTACCCTACAATTAACAGGTTCAGGAACAGTAATTACCCTACAATAAACAGGTTCAGGAACAGTTATGAGCCGAGAACCGCCAGGTTCAGGAACAGTTATTACCCTGCAATCACCAGGTTCAATAACAATTATTACCCTACAATCACCAGGTTCAGGAACAGATGATACCCTACAATCACCAGTTTCAGGAACAGTTATTACCCTACAGTCACCAGTTTGAGGAACAGTTATTACCCTACAATAACCAGGTTCAGGAACAGTTATAAGCCGAGAACCACCAGGTTCAGGAACAGTTATTACCCTGCAATCACCAGGTTCAATAACAATTATTACCTTACAATCACCAGGTTCAGGAACAGTTGATACCCTACAATCACCAGTTTCAGGAACAGATATTACCCTACAACCACCAGGTTCAGGAACAGTTGTTACACTGCAATCACCAGGTTCAGGAACAGTTATTACCCTACAATCACCAGGTTCAGTAATAACTATTACCCTACAATTACCAGGTTCAGGAAAAGTTATTACCCTACTATCACAAGGTTCAGGAACAGTTGTTACTCTACAATCACCAGTTCAGGTACAGTTGTTAAACTACAATCACCACTTCAGGTACAGTTGTTAACCTACAATCACCAGGTTCAGGAAAAGTTGTTACCCTAGAATCACCAGGTGCAGGAACAGTTATTATGCTGCAACCGCCAGATTCATGAACATTTATTATCCTACAATCACCAGGATCAGGAACATTTGTTACCCTGCTATCACCAGGTTCAGGAACAGTTGATACCGTATAATTACCACGTTCAGGAACAGTTATTACCCTACAACCACCAGGTTCAGGAACAGTTATTATGCTACAGTCACCAGGTTCAGCATCTGTTATTACCCTACTATCACCAGTTTCATGAACAGTTATTACCCTACAATCACCAGGTTCAGGAACTTTTATTACGATACAATCACCAAGGTAAGGAACATTTATTATACTACAATCGGCAGGTTCAGGAACAGTTATGACAATACAATCACCAGTTTCAGTTTCAATTATTACCCGACAATTACCAGGTTCAGGAACAGTTATTACCCTACAATCACCAGCTTCGGGAACAGTTATTACCCTACACTCACCAGGTTCAGGAAAAGTTGTTACCCTAGAATCACCAGGTGCAGGAACAGTTATTATGCTGCAACTGCCAGGTTGATGAACATTTATTATCCTACAATTACCAGGTTCAGGTACAGTTATTACCCTACAATCACCAGGCGTAGGGACAGTTATTACCCTACAATCACCAGGTTCAGGAACAGCTATTACCCTACAATCTCCAGGTTCAGGTACAGTTATAACGATACAAACATCAAGTTCAGCGACTTTTATTACCCTACAATTACCACGTTCAGGAACAGTTATTACCATACAACCACCAGGATCAGGATAAGTTATAACCCTATAATCACCAGGTTCAGGAACAGTTGTTACCCTACAATTAACAGGTTCAGGAACAGTAATTACCCTACAATAAACAGGTTCAGGAACAGTTATGAGCCGAGAACCGCCAGGTTCAGGAACAGTTATTACCCTGCAATCACCAGGTTCAATAACAATTATTACCCTACAATCACCAGGTTCATGAACAGATGATACCCTACAATCACCAGTTTCAGGAACAGTTATTACCCTACAGTCACCAGTTTGAGGAACAGTTATTACCCTACAATAACCAGGTTCAGGAACAGTTATAAGCCGAGAACCACCAGGTTCAGGAACAGTTATTACCCTGCAATCACCAGGTTCAATAACAATTATTACACTACAATCACCAGGTTCAGGAACCGTTGATACCCTACAATCACCAGTTTCAGGAACAGTTATTACCCTTCAGTCTCCGGGTTCAGGAATAGTTATTACCCTACAATGACCAGGTTCAGGAACAGTTATAAGCCGAGAACCGCCAGGTTCAGGAACAATTATTACCCTGCAATCACCAGGTTCAATAACAATTATTACCCTACAATCACCAGGTTCAGGAACAGTTGATACCCTACAATCACCAGTTTCAGGAACAGTTATTACCCTACAGTCACCAGGTTCAGGAACAGTTATTATCCTAAAATGACCAGGTTCAGGAACAGTTATTACCCTTCAACCACCAGGTTCAGGAACAGTTATTACCCTACAGTCACCAGATTCAGCATCAGTTATTACCCTACAATCACCAGGTTCAGGAACTGCTATTACGCCACGATCACCAGGTGCAGGAACAGTTATTACACTGCAATCACCAGGTTCAGGAACAGTTATAACCCTACAATCACCAGGTTCAGGAACAATAATTACCGTACTATTACCAGGTTCAGGAACAGTTATTACCCTACTATCACCAGGTTCAGGAACAGTTGATACCATATAATTACCACGTTCAGGAACAGTTATTACCCCAGAATCACTAGGTTCAGGTACAGTTATTACGCTACAATCACCAAGGTCAGGAACAGTTATTACACTACAATTGACAGGTTCAGGAACAGTTATGACACTACAATCACCAGTTTCAGTTTCAATTATTACCCGACAATTACCAGGTTCAGGAACAGTTGTTACCCTGCTATCACCAGGTTCAGGAACAGTTGACACCATATAATTACCACGTTCAGGAAAAGTTATTACCCTACAACCACCAGGTTCAGGAACAGTTATTATGCTACAGTCACCAGGTTCAGCATCAGTTATTACCCTACAATGACCAGTTTCAGGGACAGTTGTTACCCTTCAATTAACAGGTTCCGGAACAGTTATTACCCCAGAATTACCAGCTTCAGGAACAGTTATTACCCTACTATCACCAGTTTCAGGAACAGTTATTACCCTACAATCACCAGGTTCAGGAACCATTATTATCCTACAATTACCAGCTTCAGGAACAGTTATTACCCTACCATCACCAGGATCAGGAACAATAATTGCCGTACAATTACCAGGTTCAGGAACAGTTATTACCCTGCTATCACCAGGTTCAGGAACAGTTGATACCATATAATTACCACGTTCAGGAACAGTTATTACCCAGAATCAACAGGTTCAGGAACAGTTATGACAATACAATCACCAGTTTCAGTTCCAATTATTAGCCGACAATTACCAGGTTCAGGAACAGTTATTACCCTACAATCACCAGGTTCAGTAATAACTATTACCCTACAATTACCAGGTTCAGGAAAAGTTATTACCCTACTATCACAAGGTTCAGGAACAGTTGTTACTCTACAATCACCAGTTCAGGTACAGTTGTTAAACTACAATCACCAGTTCAGGTACAGTTGTTAACCTACAATCACCAGGTTCAGGAAAAGTTGTTACCCTAGAATCACCAGGTGCAGGAACAGTTATTATGCTGCAACCGCCAGATTCATGAACATTTATTATCCTACAATCACCAGGATCAGGAACAGTTGTTACCCTGCTATCACCAGGTTCAGGAACAGTTGATACCGTATAATTACCACGTTCAGGAACAGTTATTACCCTACAACCAACAGGTTCAGGAACAGTTATTATGCTACAGTCACCAGGTT
Organism: Hypanus sabinus; assembly: GCF_030144855.1. Taxonomy (NCBI): domain Eukaryota; kingdom Metazoa; phylum Chordata; class Chondrichthyes; order Myliobatiformes; family Dasyatidae; genus Hypanus; species Hypanus sabinus. The sequence continues at coordinate 87,855,915 of NC_082709.1, read as the reverse complement.
CAGCATCTGTTATTACCCTACTATCACCAGTTTCATGAACAGTTATTACCCTACAATCACCAGGTTCAGGAACTTTTATTACGATACAATCACCAAGGTAAGGAACATTTATTATACTACAATCGGCAGGTTCAGGAACAGTTATGACAATACAATCACCAGTTTCAGTTTCAATTATTACCCGACAATTACCAGGTTCAGGAACAGTTATTACCCTACAATCACCAGCTTCAGGAACAGTTATTACCCTACACTCACCAGGTTCAGGAAAAGTTGTTACCCTAGAATCACCAGGTGTAGGAACAGTTATTATGCTGCAACTGCCAGGTTGATGAACATTTATTATCCTACAATTACCAGGTTCAGGTACAGTTATTACCCTACAATCACCAGGCGTAGGGACAGTTATTACCCTACAATCACCAGGTTCAGGAACAGCTATTACCCTACAATCTGCAGGTTCAGGTACAGTTATAACGATACAAACATCAAGTTCAGCGACTTTTATTACGCTACAATTACCACGTTCAGGAACAGTTATTACCATACAACCACCAGGATCAGGATAAGTTATAACCCTATAATCACCAGGTTCAGGAACAGTTGTTACCCTACAATTAACAGGTTCAGGAACAGTAATTACCCTACAATAAACAGGTTCAGGAACAGTTATGAGCCGAGAACCGCCAGGTTCAGGAACAGTTATTACCCTGCAATCACCAGGTTCAATATCAATTATTACCCTACAATCACCAGGTTCAGGAGCAGATGATACCCTACAATCACCAGTTTCAGGAACAGTTATTACCCTACAGTCACCAGTTTGAGGAACAGTTATTACCCTACAATAACCAGGTTCAGGAACAGTTATAAGCCGAGAACCACCAGGTTCAGGAACAGTTATTACCCTGCAATCACCAGGTTCAATAACAATTATTACCTTACAATCACCAGGTTCAGGAACAGTTGATACCCTACAATCACCAGTTTCAGGAACAGTTATTACCCTTCAGTCTCCGGGTTCAGGAATAGTTATTACCCTACAATGACCAGGTTGAGGAACAGTTATAAGCCGAGAACCGCCAGGTTCAGGAACAATTATTACCCTGCAATCACCAGGTTCAATAACAATTATTACCCTACAATCACCAGGTTCAGGAACAGTTGATACCCTACAATCACCAGTTTCAGGAACAGTTATTACCCTACAACCACCAGGTTCAGGAACAGTTATTACCCTACAGTCACCAGATTCAGCATCAGTTATTACCCTACAATCACCAGGTTCAGGACCTGCTATTACTCCACGATCACCAGGTGCAGGAACAGTTGTTACACTGCAATCACCAGGTTCAGGAACAGTTATAACCCTACAATCACCAGGTTCAGGAACAATAATTACCGTAGTATCACCAGGTTCAGGAACAGTTGATACCATATAATTACCACGTTCAGGAACAATTATTACCCCAGAATCACTAGGTTCAGGTACAGTTATTACGCTACAATCACCAAGGTCAGGAACAGTTATTACACTACAATTGACAGGTTCAGGAACAGTTATGACACTACAATCACCAGTTTCAGTTTCAATTATTACCCGACAATTACCAGGTTCAGGAACAGTTGTTACCCTGCTATCACCAGGTTCAGGAACAGTTGATACCATATAATTACCACGTTCAGGAACAGTTATTACCCAGAATCACCAGGTTCAGGTACAGTTATTACGATACAATCACCAAGGTAAGGAACATTTATTATACTACAATCGGCAGGTTCAGGAACAGTTATGACAATACAATCACCAGTTTCTGTTTCAATTATTACCCGACAATTACCAGGTTCAGGAACAGTTATTACCCTACAATCACCAGGTTCAGGAACAGCTATTACCCTACAATCTCCAGGTTCAGGTACAGTTATAACGATACAAACATCAAGTTCAGCGACTTTTATTACCCTACAATTACCACGTTCAGGAACAGTTATTACCATACAACCACCAGGATCAGGATAAGTTATAACCCTATAATCACCAGGTTCAGGAACAGTTGTTACCCTACAATTAACAGGTTCAGGAACAGTAATTACCCTACAATAAACAGGTTCAGGAACAGTTATGAGCCGAGAACCGCCAGGTTCAGGAACAGTTATTACCCTGCAATCACCAGGTTCAATAACAATTATTACCCTACAATCACCAGGTTCAGGAACAGATGATACCCTACAATCACCAGTTTCAGGAACAGTTATTACCCTACAGTCACCAGTTTGAGGAACAGTTATTACCCTACAATAACCAGGTTCAGGAACAGTTATAAGCCGAGAACCACCAGGTTCAGGAACAGTTATTACCCTGCAATCACCAGGTTCAATAACAATTATTACCTTACAATCACCAGGTTCAGGAACAGTTGATACCCTACAATCACCAGTTTCAGGAACAGTTATTATCCTTCAGTCTCCGGGTTCAGGAATAGTTATTACCCTACAATGACCAGGTTCAGGAACAGTTATAAGCCGAGAACCGCCAGGTTCAGGAACAATTATTACCCTGCAATCACCAGGTTCAATAACAATTATTACCCTACAATCACCAGGTTCAGGAACAGTTGATACCCTACAATCACCAGTTTCAGGAACAGATATTACCCTACAACCACCAGGTTCAGGAACAGTTGTTACACTGCAATCACCAGGTTCAGGAACAGTTATAACCCTACAATCACCAGGTTCAGGAACAATAATTACCGTACTATCACCAGGTTCAGGAACAGTTGATACCATATAATTACCACGTTCAGGAACAGTTATTACCCCAGAATCACTAGGTTCAGGTACAGTTATTACGCTACAATCACCAAGGTCAGGAACAGTTATTACACTACAATTGACAGGTTCAGGAACAGTTATGACACTACAATCACCAGTTTCAGTTTCAATTATTACCCGACAATTACCAGGTTCAGGAACAGTTATTACCCTGCAATCACCAGGTTCAATAACAATTATTACACTACAATCACCAGGTTCAGGAACAGTTGATACCCTACAATCACCAGTTTCAGGAACAGTTATTACCCTTCAGTCTCCGGGTTCAGGAATAGTTATTACCCTACAATGACCAGGTTCAGGAACAGTTATAAGCCGAGAACCGCCAGGTTCAGGAACAATTATTACCCTGCAATCAACAGGTTCAATAACAATTATTACCCTACAATCACCAGGTTCAGGAACAGTTGATACCCTACAATCACCAGTTTCAGGAACAGTTATTACCCTACAGTCACCAGGTTCAGGAACAGTTATTATCCTAAAATGACCAGGTTCAGGAACAGTTATTACCCTACAACCACCAGGTTCAGGAACAGTTATTACCCTACAGTCACCAGATTCAGCATCAGTTATTACCCTACAATCACCAGGTTCAGGAACTGCTATTACGCCACGATCACCAGGTGCAGGAACAGTTGTTACACTGCAATCACCAGGTTCAGGAACAGTTATAACCCTACAATCACCAGGTTCAGGAACAATAATTACCGTACTATTACCAGGTTCAGGAACAGTTATTACCCTACTATCACCAGGTTCAGGAACAGTTGATACCATATAATTACCACGTTCAGGAACAGTTATTACCCCAGAATCACTAGGTTCAGGTACAGTTATTACGCTACAATCACCAAGGTCAGGAACAATTATTACACTACAATTGACAGGTTCAGGAACAGTTATGACACTACAATCACCAGTTTCAGTTTCAATTATTACCCGACAATTACCAGGTTCAGGAACAGTTGTTACCCTGCTATCACCAGGTTCAGGAACAGTTGACACCATATAATTACCACGTTCAGGAAAAGTTATTACCCTACAACCACCAGGTTCAGGAACAGTTATTATGCTACAGTCACCAGGTTCAGCATCAGTTATTACCCTACAATGACCAGTTTCAGGGACAGTTGTTACCCTTCAATTAACAGGTTCCGGAACAGTTATTACCCCAGAATTACCAGCTTCAGGAACAGTTATTACCCTACTATCACCAGTTTCAGGAACAGTTATTACCCTACAATCACCAGGTTCAGGAACAATTATTATCCTACAATTACCAGCTTCAGGAACAGTTATTACCCTACCATCACCAGGATCAGGAACAATAATTGCCGTACAATTACCAGGTTCAGGAACAGTTATTACCCTGCTATCACCAGGTTCAGGAACAGTTGATACCATATAATTACCACGTTCAGGAACAGTTATTACCCAGAATCAACAGGTTCAGGAACAGTTATGACAATACAATCACCAGTTTCAGTTCCAATTATTAGCCGACAATTACCAGGTTCAGGAACAGTTATTACCCTACAATCACCAGGTTCAGTAATAACTATTACCCTACAATTACCAGGTTCAGGAAAAGTTATTACCCTACTATCACAAGGTTCAGGAACAGTTGTTACTCTACAATCACCAGTTCAGGTACAGTTGTTAAACTACAATCACCAGTTCAGGTACAGTTGTTAACCTACAATCACCAGGTTCAGGAAAAGTTGTTACCCTAGAATCACCAGGTGCAGGAACAGTTATTATGCTGCAACCGCCAGATTCATGAACATTTATTATCCTACAATCACCAGGATCAGGAACAGTTGTTACCCTGCTATCACCAGGTTCAGGAACAGTTGTTACCCTGCTATCACCTGGTTCAGGAACAGTTGATACCGTATAATTACCACGTTCAGGAACAGTTATTACCCTACAACCAACAGGTTCAGGAACAGTTATTATGCTACAGTCACCAGGTTCAGCATCTGTTATTACCCTACTATCACCAGTTTCATGAACAGTTATTACCCTACAATCACCAGGTTCAGGAACTTTTATTACGATACAATCACCAAGGTAAGGAACATTTATTATACTACAATCGGCAGGTTCAGGAACAGTTATGACAATACAATCATCAGTTTCAGTTTCAATTATTACCCGACAATTACCAGGTTCAGGAACAGTTATTACCCTACAATCACCAGCTTCAGGAACAGTTATTACCCTACACTCACCAGGTTCAGGAAAAGTTGTTACCCTAGAATCACCAGGTGCAGGAACAGTTATTATGCTGCAACTGCCAGGTTGATGAACATTTATTACCCTACAATTACCAGGTTCAGGTACAGTTATTACCCTACAATCACCAGGCGTAGGGACAGTTATTACCCTACAATCACCAGGTTCAGGAACAGCTATTACCCTACAATCTGCAGGTTCAGGTACAGTTATAACGATACAAACATCAAGTTCAGCGACTTTTATTACCCTACAATTACCACGTTCAGGAACAGTTATTACCATACAACCACCAGGATCAGGATAAGTTATAACCCTATAATCACCAGGTTCAGGAACAGTTGTTACCCTACAATTAACAGGTTCAGGAACAGTAATTACCCTACAATAAACAGGTTCAGGAACAGTTATGAGCCGAGAACCGCCAGGTTCAGGAACAGTTATTACCCTGCAATCACCAGGTTCAATAACAATTATTACCCTACAATCACCAGGTTCAGGAGCAGATGATACCCTACAATCACCAGTTTCAGGAACAGTTATTACCCTACAGTCACCAGTTTGAGGAACAGTTATTACCCTACAATAACCAGGTTCAGGAACAGTTATAAGCCGAGAACCACCAGGTTCAGGAACAGTTATTACCCTGCAATCACCAGGTTCAATAACAATTATTACCTTACAATCACCAGGTTCAGGAACAGTTGATACCCTACAATCACCAGTTTCAGGAACAGTTATTATCCTTCAGTCTCCGGGTTCAGGAATAGTTATTACCCTACAATGACCAGGTTCAGGAACAGTTATAAGCCGAGAACCGCCAGGTTCAGGAACAATTATTACCCTGCAATCACCAGGTTCAATAACAATTATTACCCTACAATCACCAGGTTCAGGAACAGTTGATACCCTACAATCACCAGTTTCAGGAACAGATATTACCCTACAACCACCAGGTTCAGGAACAGTTGTTACACTGCAATCACCAGGTTCAGGAACAGTTATAACCCTACAATCACCAGGTTCAGGAACAATAATTACCGTACTATCACCAGGTTCAGGAACAGTTGATACCATATAATTACCACGTTCAGGAACAGTTATTACCCCAGAATCACTAGGTTCAGGTACAGTTATTACGCTACAATCACCAAGGTCAGGAACAGTTATTACACTACAATTGACAGGTTCAGGAACAGTTATGACACTACAATCACCAGTTTCAGTTTCAATTATTACCCGACAATTACCAGGTTCAGGAACAGTTATTACCCTGCAATCACCAGGTTCAATAACAATTATTACACTACAATCACCAGGTTCAGGAACAGTTGATACCCTACAATCACCAGTTTCAGGAACAGTTATTACCCTTCAGTCTCCGGGTTCAGGAATAGTTATTACCCTACAATGACCAGGTTCAGGAACAGTTATAAGCCGAGAACCGCCAGGTTCAGGAACAATTATTACCCTGCAATCAACAGGTTCAATAACAATTATTACCCTACAATCACCAGGTTCAGGAACAGTTGATACCCTACAATCACCAGTTTCAGGAACAGTTATTACCCTACAGTCACCAGGTTCAGGAACAGTTATTATCCTAAAATGACCAGGTTCAGGAACAGTTATTACCCTACAACCACCAGGTTCAGGAACAGTTATTACCCTACAGTCACCAGATTCAGCATCAGTTATTACCCTACAATCACCAGGTTCAGGAACTGCTATTACGCCACGATCACCAGGTGCAGGAACAGTTGTTACACTGCAATCACCAGGTTCAGGAACAGTTATAACCCTACAATCACCAGGTTCAGGAACAATAATTACCGTACTATTACCAGGTTCAGGAACAGTTATTACCCTACTATCACCAGGTTCAGGAACAGTTGATACCATATAATTACCACGTTCAGGAACAGTTATTACCCCAGAATCACTAGGTTCAGGTACAGTTATTACGCTACAATCACCAAGGTCAGGAACAATTATTACACTACAATTGACAGGTTCAGGAACAGTTATGACACTACAATCACCAGTTTCAGTTTCAATTATTACCCGACAATTACCAGGTTCAGGAACAGTTGTTACCCTGCTATCACCAGGTTCAGGAACAGTTGACACCATATAATTACCACGTTCAGGAAAAGTTATTACCCTACAACCACCAGGTTCAGGAACAGTTATTATGCTACAGTCACCAGGTTCAGCATCAGTTATTACCCTACAATGACCAGTTTCAGGGACAGTTGTTACCCTTCAATTAACAGGTTCCGGAACAGTTATTACCCCAGAATTACCAGCTTCAGGAACAGTTATTACCCTACTATCACCAGTTTCAGGAACAGTTATTACCCTACAATCACCAGGTTCAGGAACAATTATTATCCTACAATTACCAGCTTCAGGAACAGTTATTACCCTACCATCACCAGGATCAGGAACAATAATTGCCGTACAATTACCAGGTTCAGGAACAGTTATTACCCTGCTATCACCAGGTTCAGGAACAGTTGATACCATATAATTACCACGTTCAGGAACAGTTATTACCCAGAATCAACAGGTTCAGGAACAGTTATGACAATACAATCACCAGTTTCAGTTCCAATTATTAGCCGACAATTACCAGGTTCAGGAACAGTTATTACCCTACAATCACCAGGTTCAGTAATAACTATTACCCTACAATTACCAGGTTCAGGAAAAGTTATTACCCTACTATCACAAGGTTCAGGAACAGTTGTTACTCTACAATCACCAGTTCAGGTACAGTTGTTAAACTACAATCACCAGTTCAGGTACAGTTGTTAACCTACAATCACCAGGTTCAGGAAAAGTTGTTACCCTAGAATCACCAGGTGCAGGAACAGTTATTATGCTGCAACCGCCAGATTCATGAACATTTATTATCCTACAATCACCAGGATCAGGAACAGTTGTTACCCTGCTATCACCAGGTTCAGGAACAGTTGTTACCCTGCTATCACCTGGTTCAGGAACAGTTGATACCGTATAATTACCACGTTCAGGAACAGTTATTACCCTACAACCAACAGGTTCAGGAACAGTTATTATGCTACAGTCACCAGGTTCAGCATCTGTTATTACCCTACTATCACCAGTTTCATGAACAGTTATTACCCTACAATCACCAGGTTCAGGAACTTTTATTACGATACAATCACCAAGGTAAGGAACATTTATTATACTACAATCGGCAGGTTCAGGAACAGTTATGACAATACAATCACCAGTTTCAGTTTCAATTATTACCCGACAATTACCAGGTTCAGGAACAGTTATTACCCTACAATCACCAGCTTCAGGAACAGTTATTACCCTACACTCACCAGGTTCAGGAAAAGTTGTTACCCTAGAATCACCAGGTGCAGGAACAGTTATTATGCTGCAACTGCCAGGTTGATGAACATTTATTACCCTACAATTACCAGGTTCAGGTACAGTTATTACCCTACAATCACCAGGCGTAGGGACAGTTATTACCCTACAATCACCAGGTTCAGGAACAGCTATTACCCTACAATCTGCAGGTTCAGGTACAGTTATAACGATACAAACATCAAGTTCAGCGACTTTTATTACCCTACAATTACCACGTTCAGGAACAGTTATTACCATACAACCACCAGGATCAGGATAAGTTATAACCCTATAATCACCAGGTTCAGGAACAGTTGTTACCCTACAATTAACAGGTTCAGGAACAGTAATTACCCTACAATAAACAGGTTCAGGAACAGTTATGAGCCGAGAACCGCCAGGTTCAGGAACAGTTATTACCCTGCAATCACCAGGTTCAATAACAATTATTACCCTACAATCACCAGGTTCAGGAGCAGATGATACCCTACAATCACCAGTTTCAGGAACAGTTATTACCCTACAACCACCAGGTTCAGGAACAGTTATTACCCTACAGTCACAAGATTCAGCATCAGTTATTACCCTACAATCACCAGGTTCAGGACCTGCTATTACTCCACGATCACCAGGTGCAGGAACAGTTGTTACACTGCAATCACCAGGTTCAGGAACAGTTATAACCCTACAATCACCAGGTTCAGGAACAATAATTACCGTAGTATCACCAGGTTCAGGAACAGTTGATACCATATAATTACCACGTTCAGGAACAATTATTACCCCAGAATCACTAGGTTCAGGTACAGTTATTACGCTACAATCACCAAGGTCAGGAACAGTTATTACACTACAATTGACAGGTTCAGGAACAGTTATGACACTACAATCACCAGTTTCAGTTTCAATTATTACCCGACAATTACCAGGTTCAGGAACAGTTGTTACCCTGCTATCACCAGGTTCAGGAACAGTTGATACCATATAATTACCACGTTCAGGAAAAGTTATTACCCTAGAACCACCAGGTTCAGGAACAGTTATTATGCTACAGTCACCAGGTTCAGCATCAGTTATTACCCTACAATCACCAGGTTCAGGGACAGTTGTTACCCTTCAATTAACAGGTTCCGGAACAGTTATTACCCCAGAATTACCAGCTTCAGGAACAGTTATTACCCTACTATCACCAGTTTCAGGAACAGTTATTACCCTACAATCACCAGGTTCAGGAACAATTATTATCCTACAATTACCAGGTTCAGGAACAGTTATTACCCTACCATCACCAGGATCAGGAACAATAATTGCCGTACAATTACCAGGTTCAGGAACAGTTATTACCCTGCTATCACCAGATTCAGGAACAGTTGATACCATATAATTACCACGTTCAGGAACAGTTATTACCCAGAATCACCAGGTTCAGGTACAGTTATTACGATACAATCACCAAGGTAAGGAACATTTATTATACTACAATCGGCAGGTTCAGGAACAGTTATGACAATACAATCACCAGTTTCTGTTTCAATTATTACCCGACAATTACCAGGTTCAGGAACAGTTATTACCCTACAATCACCAGGTTCAGGAACAGCTATTACCCTACAATCTCCAGGTTCAGGTACAGTTATAACGATACAAACATCAAGTTCAGCGACTTTTATTACCCTACAATTACCACGTTCAGGAACAGTTATTACCATACAACCACCAGGATCAGGATAAGTTATAACCCTATAATCACCAGGTTCAGGAACAGTTGTTACCCTACAATTAACAGGTTCAGGAACAGTAATTACCCTACAATAAACAGGTTCAGGAACAGTTATGAGCCGAGAACCGCCAGGTTCAGGAACAGTTATTACCCTGCAATCACCAGGTTCAATAACAATTATTACCCTACAATCACCAGGTTCAGGAACAGATGATACCCTACAATCACCAGTTTCAGGAACAGTTATTACCCTACAGTCACCAGTTTGAGGAACAGTTATTACCCTACAATAACCAGGTTCAGGAACAGTTATAAGCCGAGAACCACCAGGTTCAGGAACAGTTATTACCCTGCAATCACCAGGTTCAATAACAATTATTACCTTACAATCACCAGGTTCAGGAACAGTTGATACCCTACAATCACCAGTTTCAGGAACAGTTATTACCCTTCAGTCTCCGGGTTCAGGAATAGTTATTACCCTACAATGACCAGGTTCAGGAACAGTTATAAGCCGAGAACCGCCAGGTTCAGGAACAATTATTACCCTGCAATCACCAGGTTCAATAACAATTATTACCCTACAATCACCAGGTTCAGGAACAGTTGATACCCTACAATCACCAGTTTCAGGAACAGATATTACCCTACAACCACCAGGTTCAGGAACAGTTGTTACACTGCAATCACCAGGTTCAGGAACAGTTATAACCCTACAATCACCAGGTTCAGGAACAATAATTACCGTACTATCACCAGGTTCAGGAACAGTTGATACCATATAATTACCACGTTCAGGAACAGTTATTACCCCAGAATCACTAGGTTCAGGTACAGTTATTACGCTACAATCACCAAGGTCAGGAACAGTTATTACACTACAATTGACAGGTTCAGGAACAGTTATGACACTACAATCACCAGTTTCAGTTTCAATTATTACCCGAAAATTACCAGGTTCAGGAACAGTTATTACCCTGCAATCACCAGGTTCAATAACAATTATTACACTACAATCACCAGGTTCAGGAACAGTTGATACCCTACAATCACCAGTTTCAGGAACAGTTATTACCCTTCAGTCTCCGGGTTCAGGAATAGTTATTACCCTACAATGACCAGGTTCAGGAACAGTTATAAGCCGAGAACCGCCAGGTTCAGGAACAATTATTACCCTGCAATCACCAGGTTCAATAACAATTATTACCCTACAATCACCAGGTTCAGGAACAGTTGATACCCTACAATCACCAGTTTCAGGAACAGTTATTACCCTACAGTCACCAGGTTCAGGAACAGTTATTATCCTAAAATGACCAGGTTCAGGAACAGTTATTACCCTACAGTCACCAGATTCAGCATCAGTTATTACCCTACAATCACCAGGTTCAGGACCTGCTATTACTCCACGATCACCAGGTGCAGGAACAGTTGTTACACTGCAATCACCAGGTTCAGGAACAGTTATAACCCTACAATCACCAGGTTCAGGAACAATAATTACCGTAGTATCACCAGGTTCAGGAACAGTTGATACCATATAATTACCACGTTCAGGAACAATTATTACCCCAGAATCACTAGGTTCAGGTACAGTTATTACGCTACAATCACCAAGGTCAGGAACAGTTATTACACTACAATTGACAGGTTCAGGAACAGTTATGACACTACAATCACCAGTTTCAGTTTCAATTATTACCCGACAATTACCAGGTTCAGGAACAGTTGTTACCCTGCTATCACCAGGTTCAGGAACAGTTGATACCATATAATTACCACGTTCAGGAAAAGTTATTACCCTACAACCACCAGGTTCAGGAACAGTTATTATGCTACAGTCACCAGGTTCAGCATCAGTTATTACCCTACAATCACCAGGTTCAGGGACAGTTGTTACCCTTCAATTAACAGGTTCCGGAACAGTTATTACCCCAGAATTACCAGCTTCAGGAACAGTTATTACCCTACTATCACCAGTTTCAGGAACAGTTATTACCCTACAATCACCAGGTTCAGGAACAATTATTATCCTACAATTACCAGCTTCAGGAACAGTTATTACCCTACCATCACCAGGATCAGGAACAATAATTGCCGTACAATTACCAGGTTCAGGAACAGTTATTACCCTGCTATCACCAGGTTCAGGAACAGTTGATACCATATAATTACCACGTTCAGGAACAGTTATTACCCAGAATCACCAGGTTCAGGTACAGTTATTACGATACAATCACCAAGGTAAGGAACATTTATTACACTACAATCGGCAGGTTCAGGAACAGTTATGACACCACAATCACCAGTTTCAGTTCCAATTATTAGCCGACAATTACCAGGTTCAGGAACAGTTATTACCCTACAATCACCAGGTTCAGTAATAACTATTACCCTACAATTACCAGGTTCAGGAAAAGTTATTACCCTACTATCACAAGGTTCAGGAACAGTTGTTACTCTACAATCACCAGTTCAGGTACAGTTGTTAAACTACAATCACCAGTTCAGGTACAGTTGTTAACCTACAATCACCAGGTACAGGAAAAGTTGTTACCCTAGAACCACCAGGTGCAGGAACAGTTATTATGCTGCAACCGCCAGATTCATGAACATTTATTATCCTACTATCACCAGGTTCAGGAACAGTTATTACCCTGCTATCACCAGGTTCACGAACAGTTGATACCGTATAATTACCACGTTCAGGAACAGTTATTACCCTACAACCACCAGGTTCAGGAACAGTTATTATGCTACAGTCACCAGGTTCAGCATCTGTTATTACCCTACTATCACCAGTTTCATGAACAGTTATTACCCTACAATCACCAGGTTCAGGAACAGTTGATACCATATAATTACCACGTTCAGGAAAAGTTATTACCCTACAATCACCAGGTTCAGGAACAGCTATTACCCTACAATCACCAGGTTCAGGTACAGTTATAACGATACAAACATCAAGTTCAGCGACTTTTATTACCCTACAATTACCACGTTCAGGAACAGTTATTACCATACAACCACCAGGATCAGGATAAGTTATAACCCTATAATCACCAGGTTCAGGAACAGTTGTTACCCTACAATTAACAGGTTCAGGAACAGTAATTACCCTACAATAAACAGGTTCAGGAACAGTTATGAGCCGAGAACCGCCAGGTTCAGGAACAGTTATTACCCTGCAATCACCAGGTTCAATAACAATTATTACCCTACAATCACCAGGTTCAGGAACAGATGATACCCTACAATCACCAGTTTCAGGAACAGTTATTACCCTACAGTCACCAGTTTGAGGAACAGTTATTACCCTACAATAACTAGGTTCAGGAACAGTTATAAGCCGAGAACCACCAGGTTCAGGAACAGTTATTACCCTGCAATCACCAGGTTCAATAACAATTATTACCTTACAATCACCAGGTTCAGGAACAGTTGATACCCTACAATCACCAGTTTCAGGAACAGTTATTACCCTTCAGTCTCCAAGTTCAGGAATAGTTATTACCCTACAATGACCAGGTTCAGGAACAGTTATAAGCCGAGAACCGCCAGGTTCAGGAACAATTATTACCCTGCAATCACCAGGTTCAATAACAATTATTACCCTACAATCACCAGGTTCAGGAACAGTTGATACCCTACAATCACCAGTTTCAGGAACAGATATTACCCTACAACCACCAGGTTCAGGAACAGTTGTTACACTGCAATCACCAGGTTCAGGAACAGTTATAACCCTACAATCACCAGGTTCAGGAACAATAATTACCGTACTATCACCACGTTCAGGAACAGTTATTACCCCAGAATCACTACGTTCAGGTACAGTTATTACGCTACAATCACCAAGGTCAGGAACAGTTATTACACTACAATTGACAGGTTCAGGAACAGTTATGACACTACAATCACCAGTTTCAGTTTCAATTATTACCCGACAATTACCAGGTTCAGGAACAGTTATTACCCTGCAATCACCAGGTTCAATAACAATTATTACACTACAATCACCAGGTTCAGGAACAGTTGATACCCTACAATCACCAGTTTCAGGAACAGTTATTACCCTTCAGTCTCCGGGTTCAGGAATAGTTATTACCCTACAATGACCAGGTTCAGGAACAGTTATAAGCCGAGAACCGCCAGGTTCAGGAACAATTATTACCCTGCAATCACCAGGTTCAATAACAATTATTACCCTACAATCACCAGGTTCAGGAACAGTTGATACCCTACAATCACCAGTTTCAGGAACAGTTATTACCCTACAGTCACCAGGTTCAGGAACAGTTATTATCCTAAAATGACCAGGTTCAGGAACAGTTATTACCCTACAACCACCAGGTTCAGGAACAGTTATTACCCTACAGTCACCAGATTCAGCATCAGTTATTACCCTACAATCACCAGGTTCAGGAACTGCTATTACGCCACGATCACCAGGTGCAGGAACAGTTGTTACACTGCAATCACCAGGTTCAGGAACAGTTATAACCCTACAATCACCAGGTTCAGGAACAATAATTACCGTACTATTACCAGGTTCAGGAACAGTTATTACCCTACTATCACCAGGTTCAGGAACAGTTGATACCATATAATTACCACGTTCAGGAACAGTTATTACCCCAGAATCACTAGGTTCAGGTACAGTTATTACGCTACAATCACCAAGGTCAGGAACAGTTATTACACTACAATTGACAGGTTCAGGAACAGTTATGACACTACAATCACCAGTTTCAGTTTCAATTATTACCCGACAATTACCAGGTTCAGGAACAGTTGTTACCCTGCTATCACCAGGTTCAGGAACAGTTGACACCATATAATTACCACGTTCAGGAAAAGTTATTACCCTACAACCACCAGGTTCAGGAACAGTTATTATGCTACAGTCACCAGGTTCAGCATCAGTTATTACCCTACAATGACCAGTTTCAGGGACAGTTGTTACCCTTCAATTAACAGGTTCCGGAACAGTTATTACCCCAGAATTACCAGCTTCAGGAACAGTTATTACCCTACTATCACCAGTTTCAGGAACAGTTATAACCCTACAATCACCAGGTTCAGGAACAATTATTATCCTACAATTACCAGCTTCAGGAACAGTTATTACCCTACCATCACCAGGATCAGGAACAATAATTGCCGTACAATTACCAGGTTCAGGAACAGTTATTACCCTGCTATCACCAGGTTCAGGAACAGTTGATACCATATAATTACCACGTTCAGGAACAGTTATTACCCAGAATCAACAGGTTCAGGAACAGTTATGACAATACAATCACCAGTTTCAGTTCCAAATATTAGCCGACAATTACCAGGTTCAGGAACAGTTATTACCCTACAATCACCAGGTTCAGTAATAACTATTACCCTACAATTACCAGGTTCAGGAAAAGTTATTACCCTACTATCACAAGGTTCAGGAACAGTTGTTACTCTACAATCACCAGTTCAGGTACAGTTGTTAAACTACAATCACCAGTTCAGGTACAGTTGTTAACCTACAATCACCAGGTTCAGGAAAAGTTGTTACCCTAGAATCACCAGGTGCAGGAACAGTTATTATGCTGCAACCGCCAGATTCATGAACATTTATTATCCTACAATCACCAGGATCAGGAACAGTTGTTACCCTGCTATCACCAGGTTCAGGAACAGTTGATACCGTATAATTACCACGTTCAGGAACAGTTATTACCCTACAACCACCAGGTTCAGGAACAGTTATTATGCTACAGTCACCAGGTTCAGCATCTGTTATTACCCTACTATCACCAGTTTCATGAACAGTTATTACCCTACAATCACCAGGTTCAGGAACAGTTGATACCATATAATTACCACGTTCAGGAAAAGTTATTACCCTACAATCACCAGGTTCAGGAACAGCTATTACCCTACAATCTCCAGGTTCAGGTACAGTTATAACGATACAAACATCAAGTTCAGCGACTTTTATTACCCTACAATTACCACGTTCAGGAACAGTTATTACCATACAACCACCAGGATCAGGATAAGTTATAACCCTATAATCACCGGGTTCAGGAACAGTTGTTACCCTACAATTAACAGGTTCAGGAACAGTAATTACCCTACAATAAACAGGTTCAGGAACAGTTATGAGCCGAGAACCGCCAGGTTCAGGAACAGTTATTACCCTGCAATCACCAGGTTCAATAACAATTATTACCCTACAATCACCAGGTTCAGGAACAGATGATACCCTACAATCACCAGTTTCAGGAACAGTTATTACCCTACAGTCACCAGTTAGAGGAACAGTTATTACCCTACAATAACCAGGTTCAGGAACAGTTATAAGCCGAGAACCACCAGGTTCAGGAACAGTTATTACCCTGCAATCACCAGGTTCAATAACAATTATTACCTTACAATCACCAGGTTCAGGAACAGTTGATACCCTACAATCACCAGTTTCAGGAACAGTTATTACCCTTCAGTCTCCAAGTTCAGGAATAGTTATTACCCTACAATGACCAGGTTCAGGAACAGTTATAAGCCGAGAACCGCCAGGTTCAGGAACAATTATTACCCTGCAATCACCAGGTTCAATAACAATTATTACCCTACAATCACCAGGTTCAGGAACAGTTGATACCCTACAATCACCAGTTTCAGGAACAGATATTACCCTACAACCACCAGGTTCAGGAACAGTTGTTACACTGCAATCACCAGGTTCAGGAACAGTTATAACCCTACAATCACTAGGTTCAGGAACAATAATTACCGTACTATCACCAGGTTCAGGAACAGTTGATACCATATAATTACCACGTTCAGGAACAGTTATTACCCCAGAATCACTAGGTTCAGGTACAGTTATTACGCTACAATCACCAACGTCAGGAACAGTTATTACACTACAATTGACAGGTTCAGGAACAGTTATGGCACTACAATCACCAGTTTCAGTTTCAATTATTACCCGACAATTACCAGGTTCAGGAACAGTTATTACCCTGCAATCACCAGGTTCAATAACAATTATTACACTACAATCACCAGGTTCAGGAACAGTTGATACCCTACAATCACCAGTTTCAGGAACAGTTATTACCCTTCAGTCTCCGGGTTCAGGAATAGTTATTACCCTACAATGACCAGGTTCAGGAACAGTTATAAGCCGAGAACCGCCAGGTTCAGGAACAATTATTACCCTGCAATCACCAGGTTCAATAACAATTATTACCCTACAATCACCAGGTTCAGGAACAGTTGATACCCTACAATCACCAGTTTCAGGAACAGTTATTACCCTACAGTCACCAGGTTCAGGAACAGTTATTATCCTAAAATGACCAGGTTCAGGAACAGTTATTACCCTACAACCACCAGGTTCAGGAACAGTTATTACCCTACAGTCACCAGATTCAGCATCAGTTATTACCCTACAATCACCAGGTTCAGGAACTGCTATTACGCCACGATCACCAGGTGCAGGAACAGTTGTTACACTGCAATCACCAGGTTCAGGAACAGTTATAACCCTACAATCACCAGGTTCAGGAACAATAATTACCGTACTATTACCAGGTTCAGGAACAGTTATTACCCTACTATCACCAGGTTCAGGAACAGTTGATACCATATAATTACCACGTTCAGGAACAGTTATTACCCTGCAATCACCAGGTTCAATAACAATTATTACACTACAATCACCAGGTTCAGGAACAGTTGATACCCTACAATCACCAGTTTCAGGAACAGTTATTACCCTTCAGTCTCCGGGTTCAGGAATAGTTATTACCCTACAATGACCAGGTTCAGGAACAGTTATAAGCCGAGAACCG
The DNA here is from genome assembly GCF_030144855.1 of Hypanus sabinus. Taxonomy (NCBI): domain Eukaryota; kingdom Metazoa; phylum Chordata; class Chondrichthyes; order Myliobatiformes; family Dasyatidae; genus Hypanus; species Hypanus sabinus. The sequence continues at coordinate 87,837,885 of NC_082709.1, read as the reverse complement.
CCAGGTTCAGGAACAATTATTACCCTGCAATCACCAGGTTCAATAACAATTATTACCCTACAATCACCAGGTTCAGGAACAGTTGATACCCTACAATCACCAAGGTCAGGAACAGTTATTACACTACAATTGACAGGTTCAGGAACAGTTATGACACTACAATCACCAGTTTCAGTTTCAATTATTACCCGACAATTACCAGGTTCAGGAACAGTTGTTACCCTGCTATCACCAGGTTCAGGAACAGTTGACACCATATAATTACCACGTTCAGGAAAAGTTATTACCCTACAACCACCAGGTTCAGGAACAGTTATTATGCTACAGTCACCAGGTTCAGCATCAGTTATTACCCTACAATGACCAGTTTCAGGGACAGTTGTTACCCTTCAATTAACAGGTTCCGGAACAGTTATTACCCCAGAATTACCAGCTTCAGGAACAGTTATTACCCTACTATCACCAGTTTCAGGAACAGTTATTACCCTACAATCACCAGGTTCAGGAACAATTATTATCCTACAATTACCAGCTTCAGGAACAGTTATTACCCTACCATCACCAGGATCAGGAACAATAATTGCCGTACAATTACCAGGTTCAGGAACAGTTATTACCCTGCTATCACCAGGTTCAGGAACAGTTGATACCATATAATTACCACGTTCAGGAACAGTTATTACCCAGAATCAACAGGTTCAGGAACAGTTATGACAATACAATCACCAGTTTCAGTTCCAATTATTAGCCGACAATTACCAGGTTCAGGAACAGTTATTACCCTACAATCACCAGGTTCAGTAATAACTATTACCCTACAATTACCAGGTTCAGGAAAAGTTATTACCCTACTATCACAAGGTTCAGGAACAGTTGTTACTCTACAATCACCAGTTCAGGTACAGTTGTTAAACTACAATCACCAGTTCAGGTACAGTTGTTAATCTACAATCACCAGGTCCAGGAAAAGTTGTTACCCTAGAATCACCAGGTGCAGGAACAGTTATTATGCTGCAACCGCCAGATTCATGAACATTTATTATCCTACAATTACCAGGATCAGGAACAGTTGTTACCCTGCTATCACCAGGTTCAGGAACAGTTGATACCGTATAATTACCACGTTCAGGAACAGTTATTACCCTACAACCAACAGGTTCAGGAACAGTTATTATGCTACAGTCACCAGGTTCAGCATCTGTTATTACCCTACTATCACCAGTTTCATGAACAGTTATTACCCTACAATCACCAGGTTCAGGAACTTTTATTACGATACAATCACCAAGGTAAGGAACATTTATTATACTACAATCGGCAGGTTCAGGAACAGTTATGACAATACAATCACCAGTTTCAGTTTCAATTATTACCCGACAATTACCAGGTTCAGGAACAGTTATTACCCTACAATCACCAGCTTCAGGAACAGTTATTACCCTACACTCACCAGGTTCAGGAAAAGTTGTTACCCTAGAATCACCAGATGCAGGAACAGTTATTATGCTGCAACTGCCAGGTTGATGAACATTTATTATCCTACAATTACCAGGTTCAGGTACAGTTATTACCCTACAATCACCAGGCGTAGGGACAGTTATTACCCTACAATCACCAGGTTCAGGAACAGCTATTACCCTACAATCTGCAGGTTCAGGTACAGTTATAACGATACAAACATCAAGTTCAGCGACTTTTATTACCCTACAATTACCACGTTCAGGAACAGTTATTACCATACAACCACCAGGATCAGGATAAGTTATAACCCTATAATCACCAGGTTCAGGAACAGTTGTTACCCTACAATTAACAGGTTCAGGAACAGTAATTACCCTACAATAAACAGGTTCAGGAACAGTTATGAGCCGAGAACCGCCAGGTTCAGGAACAGTTATTACCCTGCAATCACCAGGTTCAATAACAATTATTACCCTACAATCACCAGGTTCAGGAGCAGATGATACCCTACAATCACCAGTTTCAGGAACAGTTATTACCCTACAGTCACCAGGTTCAGGAACAGTTGTTACACTGCAATCACCAGGTTCAGGAACAGTTATAACCCTACAATCACCAGGTTCAGGAACAATAATTACCGTACTATCACCAGGTTCAGGAACAGTTGATACCATATAATTACCACGTTCAGGAACAGTTATTACCCCAGAATCACTAGGTTCAGGTACAGTTATTAGGCTACAATCACCAAGGTCAGGAACAGTTATTACACTACAATTGACAGGTTCAGGAACAGTTATGACACTACAATCACCAGTTTCAGTTTCAATTATTACCCGACAATTACCAGGTTCAGGAACAGTTATTACCCTGCAATCACCAGGTTCAATAACAATTATTACACTACAATCACCAGGTTCAGGAACAGTTGATACCCTACAATCACCAGTTTCAGGAACAGTTATTACCCTTCAGTCTCCGGGTTCAGGAATAGTTATTACCCTACAATGACCAGGTTCAGGAACAGTTATAAGCCGAGAACCGCCAGGTTCAGGAACAATTATTACCCTGCAATCACCAGGTTCAATAACAATTATTACCCTACAATCACCAGGTTCAGGAACAGTTGATACCCTACAATCACCAGTTTCAGGAACAGTTATTACCCTACAGTCACCAGGTTCAGGAACAGTTATTATCCTAAAATGACCAGGTTCAGGAACAGTTATTACCCTACAACCACCAGGTTCAGGAACAGTTATTACCCTACAGTCACCAGATTCAGCATCAGTTATTACCCTACAATCACCAGGTTCAGGAACTGCTATTACGCCACGATCACCAGGTGCAGGAACAGTTGTTACACTGCAATCACCAGGTTCAGGAACAGTTATAACCCTACAATCACCAGGTTCAGGAACAATAATTACCGTACTATTACCAGGTTCAGGAACAGTTATTACCCTACTATCACCAGGTTCAGGAACAGTTGATACCATATAATTACCACGTTCAGGAACAGTTATTACCCTGCAATCACCAGGTTCAATAACAATTATTACACTACAATCACCAGGTTCAGGAACAGTTGATACCCTACAATCACCAGTTTCAGGAACAGTTATTACCCTTCAGTCTCCGGGTTCAGGAATAGTTATTACCCTACAATGACCAGGTTCAGGAACAGTTATAAGCCGAGAACCGCCAGGTTCAGGAACAATTATTACCCTGCAATCACCAGGTTCAATAACAATTATTACCCTACAATCACCAGGTTCAGGAACAGTTGATACCCTACAATCACCAAGGTCAGGAACAGTTATTACACTACAATTGACAGGTTCAGGAACAGTTATGACACTACAATCACCAGTTTCAGTTTCAATTATTACCCGACAATTACCAGGTTCAGGAACAGTTGTTACCCTGCTATCACCAGGTTCAGGAACAGTTGACACCATATAATTACCACGTTCAGGAAAAGTTATTACCCTACAACCACCAGGTTCAGGAACAGTTATTATGCTACAGTCACCAGGTTCAGCATCAGTTATTACCCTACAATGACCAGTTTCAGGGACAGTTGTTACCCTTCAATTAACAGGTTCCGGAACAGTTATTACCCCAGAATTACCAGCTTCAGGAACAGTTATTACCCTACTATCACCAGTTTCAGGAACAGTTATTACCCTACAATCACCAGGTTCAGGAACAATTATTATCCTACAATTACCAGCTTCAGGAACAGTTATTACCCTACCATCACCAGGATCAGGAACAATAATTGCCGTACAATTACCAGGTTCAGGAACAGTTATTACCCTGCTATCACCAGGTTCAGGAACAGTTGATACCATATAATTACCACGTTCAGGAACAGTTATTACCCAGAATCAACAGGTTCAGGAACAGTTATGACAATACAATCACCAGTTTCAGTTCCAATTATTAGCCGACAATTACCAGGTTCAGGAACAGTTATTACCCTACAATCACCAGGTTCAGTAATAACTATTACCCTACAATTACCAGGTTCAGGAAAAGTTATTACCCTACTATCACAAGGTTCAGGAACAGTTGTTACTCTACAATCACCAGTTCAGGTACAGTTGTTAAACTACAATCACCAGTTCAGGTACAGTTGTTAATCTACAATCACCAGGTCCAGGAAAAGTTGTTACCCTAGAATCACCAGGTGCAGGAACAGTTATTATGCTGCAACCGCCAGATTCATGAACATTTATTATCCTACAATCACCAGGATCAGGAACAGTTGTTACCCTGCTATCACCAGGTTCAGGAACAGTTGATACCGTATAATTACCACGTTCAGGAACAGTTATTACCCTACAACCAACAGGTTCAGGAACAGTTATTATGCTACAGTCACCAGGTTCAGCATCTGTTATTACCCTACTATCACCAGTTTCATGAACAGTTATTACCCTACAATCACCAGGTTCAGGAACTTTTATTACGATACAATCACCAAGGTAAGGAACATTTATTATACTACAATCGGCAGGTTCAGGAACAGTTATGACAATACAATCACCAGTTTCAGTTTCAATTATTACCCGACAATTACCAGGTTCAGGAACAGTTATTACCCTACAATCACCAGCTTCAGGAACAGTTATTACCCTACACTCACCAGGTTCAGGAAAAGTTGTTACCCTAGAATCACCAGATGCAGGAACAGTTATTATGCTGCAACTGCCAGGTTGATGAACATTTATTATCCTACAATTACCAGGTTCAGGTACAGTTATTACCCTACAATCACCAGGTTCAGGAACAGCTATTACCCTACAATCTGCAGGTTCAGGTACAGTTATAACGATACAAACATCAAGTTCAGCGACTTTTATTACCCTACAATTACCACGTTCAGGAACAGTTATTACCATACAACCACCAGGATCAGGATAAGTTATAACCCTATAATCACCAGGTTCAGGAACAGTTGTTACCCTACAATTAACAGGTTCAGGAACAGTAATTACCCTACAATAAACAGGTTCAGGAACAGTTATGAGCCGAGAACCGCCAGGTTCAGGAACAGTTATTACCCTGCAATCACCAGGTTCAATAACAATTATTACCCTACAATCACCAGGTTCAGGAGCAGATGATACCCTACAATCACCAGTTTCAGGAACAGTTATTACCCTACAGTCACCAGTTTGAGGAACAGTTATTACCCTACAATAACCAGGTTCAGGAACAGTTATAAGCCGAGAACCACCAGGTTCAGGAACAGTTATTACCCTGCAATCACCAGGTTCAATAACAATTATTACCTTACAATCACCAGGTTCAGGAACAGTTGATACCCTACAATCACCAGTTTCAGGAACAGTTATTACCCTTCAGTCTCCGGGTTCAGGAATAGTTATTACCCTACAATGACCAGGTTCAGGAACAGTTATAAGCCGAGAACCGCCAGGTTCAGGAACAATTATTACCCTGCAATCACCAGGTTCAATAACAATTATTACCCTACAATCACCAGGTTCAGGAACAGTTGATACCCTACAATCACCAGTTTCAGGAACAGTTATTACCCTACAACCACCAGGTTCAGGAACAGTTATTACCCTACAGTCACCAGATTCAGCATCAGTTATTACCCTACAATCACCAGGTTCAGGACCTGCTATTACTCCACGATCACCAGGTGCAGGAACAGTTGTTACACTGCAATCACCAGGTTCAGGAACAGTTATAACCCTACAATCACCAGGTTCAGGAACAATAATTACCGTACTATCACCAGGTTCAGGAACAGTTATTACCCTACAACCACCAGGTTCAGGAACAGTTATTATGCTACAGTCACCAGGTTCAGCATCAGTTATTACCCTACAATCACCAGGTTCAGGGACAGTTGTTACCCTTCAATTAACAGGTTCCGGAACAGTTATTACCCCAGAATTACCAGCTTCAGGAACAGTTATTACCCTACTATCACCAGTTTCAGGAACAGTTATTACCCTACAATCACCAGTTTCAGGAACAATTATTATCCTACAATTACCAGCTTCAGGAACAGTTATTACCCTACCATCACCAGGATCAGGAACAATAATTGCCGTACAATTACCAGGTTCAGGAACAGTTATTACCCTGCTATCACCAGGTTCAGGAACAGTTGATACCATATAATTACCACGTTCAGGAAAAGTTATTACCCTACAACCACCAGGTTCTGGAACAGTTATTATGCTACAGTCACCAGGTTCAGCATCAGTTATTACCCTACAATCACCAGGTTCAGGGACAGTTGTTACCCTTCAATTAACAGGTTCCGGAACAGTTATTACCCCAGAATTACCAGCTTCAGGAACAGTTATTACCCTACTATCACCAGTTTCAGGAACAGTTATTACCCTACAATCACCAGGTTCAGGAACAATTATTATCCTACAATTACCAGCTTCAGGAACAGTTATTACCCTACCATCACCAGGATCAGGAACAATAATTGCCGTACAATTACCAGGTTCAGGAACAGTTATTATCCTGCTATCACCAGGTTCAGGAACAGTTGATACCATATAATTACCACGTTCAGGAACAGTTATTACCCAGAATCACCAGGTTCAGGTACAGTTATTACGATACAATCACCAAGGTAAGGAACATTTATTACACTACAATCGGCAGGTTCAGGAACAGTTATGACACCACAATCACCAGTTTCAGTTCCAATTATTAGCCGACAATTACCAGGTTCAGGAACAGTTATTACCCTACAATCACCAGGTTCAGTAATAACTATTACCCTACAATTACCAGGTTCAGGAAAAGTTATTACCCTACTATCACAAGGTTCAGGAACAGTTGTTACTCTACAATCACCAGTTCAGGTACAGTTGTTAAACTACAATCACCAGTTCAGGTACAGTTGTTAACCTACAATCACCAGGTACAGGAAAAGTTGTTACCCTAGAACCACCAGGTGCAGGAACAGTTATTATGCTGCAACCGCCAGATTCATGAACATTTATTATCCTACAATCACCAGGATCAGGAACAGTTGTTACCCTGCTATCACCAGGTTCAGGAACAGTTGATACCGTATAATTACCACGTTCAGGAACAGTTATTACCCTACAACCACCAGGTTCAGGAACAGTTATTATGCTACAGTCACCAGGTTCATGATCTGTTATTACCCTACTATCACCAGTTTCATGAACAGTTATTACCCTACAATCACCAGGTTCAGGAACAATTATTATCCTACAATTACCAGGTTCAGGAACAGTTATTACCCTACCATCACCAGGATCAGGAACAATAATTGCCGTACAATTACCAGGTTCAGGAACAGTTATTACCCTACAATCTCCAGGTTCAGGTACAGATATAACGATACAATCATCAAGTTCAGCGACTGTTATTACCGTACAATTACCACGTTCAGGAACAGTTATTACCATACAACCACCAGGATCAGGATAAGTTATTACCCTACAATCACCAGGTTCAGGAACAATTGTTACCCTACAATTAACAGGTTCAGGAAAAGTTATTACCCTACAATCCCCAGTTTCAGGAACAGTTATTACCCTACAGTCACCAGGTTCAGGAACAGTTATTATCCTAAAATGACCAGGTTCAGGAACAGTTATTACCCTACAACCACTTGGTTCAGGAACAGTTATTACCCTGCAGTCACCAGATTCAGCATCAGTTATTACCCTACAATCACCAGGTTCAGGAACTGTTATTACGCCACGATCACCAGGTGCAGGAACAGTTGTTACACTGCAATCACCAGGTTCAGGAACAATTATTATCCTACAATTACCAGATTCAGGAACAGTTATTACCCTACAATCACCAGGTTCAGGAACAATTGTTACCCTACAATTAACAGGTTCAGGAAAAGTTATTACCCTACAATCCCCAGTTTCAGGAACAGTTATTACCCTACAGTCACCAGGTTCAGGAACAGTTATTATCCTAAAATGACCAGGTTCAGGAACAGTTATTACCCTACAGTCACCAGATTCAGCATCCGTTATTACCCAACAATCACCAGGTTCAGGGACAGTTGTTACCCTTCAATTAACAGGTTCCGGAAGAGTTATTACACCAGAATTACCAGCTTCAGGAACAGTTATTACCCTACCATCACCAGGATCAGGAACAATAATTGCCGTTCAATCACCAGGTTCAGGTACAGTTATTACGATACAATCACCAAGGTAAGGAACATTTATTATACTAGAATCGGCAGGTTCAGGAACAGTTATGACAATACAATCACCAGTTTCAGTTTCAATTATTACCCGACAATTACCAGGTTCAGGAACAGTTATTACCCTACAATCACCAGCTTCAGGAACAGTTATTACCCTACAATCACCAGGTTCAGGAAAAGTTTTTACCCTAGAATCACCAGGTGCAGGAACAGTTATTATGCTGCAACTGCCAGGTTCATGAACATTTATTATCCTACAATTACCAGGTTCAGGTACAGTTATTACCCTACAATCACCAGGCGTAGGGACAGTTATTACCCTACAATCACCAGGATCAGGAACAGCTATTACCCTACAATCTCCAGGTTCAGGTACAGTTATAACGATACAAACATCAAGTTCAGCGACTTTTATTACCCTACAATTACCACGTTCAGGAACAGTTATTACCATACAACCACCAGGATCAGGATAAGTTATAACCCTATAATCACCAGGTTCAGGAACAGTTGTTCCCCTACAATTAACAGGTTCAGGAACAGTAATTACCCTACAATAAACAGGTTCAGGAACAGTTATGAGCCGAGAACCGCCAGGTTCAGGAACAGTTATTACCCTGCAATCACCAGGTTCAATAACAATTATTACCCTACAATCACCAGGGTCAGGAACAGATGATACCCTACAATCACCAGTTTCAGGAACAGTTATTACCCTACAGTCACCAGTTTCAGGAACAGTTATTACCCTACAATAACCAGGTTCAGGAACAGTTATAAGCCGAGAACCACCAGGTTCAGGAACAGTTATTACCCTGCAATCAACAGGTTCAATAACAATTATTACCCTACAATCACCAGGTTCAGGAACAGTTGATACCCTACAATCACCAGTTTCAGGAACAGTTATTACCCTTCAGTCTCCGGGTTCAGGAATAGTTATTACCCTACAATGACCAGGTTCAGGAACAGTTATATGCCGAGAACCGCCAGGTTCAGGAACAATTATTACCCTGCAATCACCAGGTTCAATAACAATTATTACCCTACAATCACCAGGTTCAGGAACAGTTGATACCCTACAATCACCAGTTTCAGGAACAGTTATTACCCTACAGTCACCAGGTTCAGGAACAGTTATTATCCTAAAATGACCAGGTGCAGGAACAGTTATTACCCTACAACCACCAGGTTCAGGAACAGTTATTACCCTACAGTCACCAGATTCAGCATCAGTTATTACCCTACAATCACCAGGTTCAGGAACTGCTATTACGCCACGATCACCAGGTGCAGGAACAGTTGTTACACTGCAATCACCAGGTTCAGGAACAGTTATAACCCTACAATCAACAGGTTCAGCAGCAATAATTACCGTACTATTACCAGGTTCAGGAACAGTTATTACCCTACTATCACCAGGTTCAGGAACAGTTGATACCATATAATTACCACGTTCAGGAACAGTTATTACCCCAGAATCACTAGGTTCAGGTACAGTTATTACGCTACAATCACCAAGGTCAGGAACAGTTATTACACTACAATTGACAGGTTCAGGAACAGTTATGACACTACAATCACCAGTTTCAGTTTCAATTATTACCCGACAATTACCAGGTTCAGGAACAGTTGTTACCCTGCTATCACCAGGTTCAGGAACAGTTGATACCATATAATTACCACGTTCAGGAAAAGTTATTACCCTACAACCACCAGGTTCAGGAACAGTTATTATGCTACAGTCACCAGGTTCAGCATCAGTTATTACCCTACAATCACCAGGTTCAGGGACAGTTGTTACCCTTCAATTAACAGGTTCCGGAACAGTTATTACCCCAGAATTACCAGCTTCAGGAACAGTTATTACACTACTATCACCAGTTTCAGGAACAGTTATTACCCTACAATCACCAGGTTCAGGAACAATTATTATCCTACAATTACCAGCTTCAGGAACAGTTATTACCCTACCATCACCAGGATCAGGAACAATAATTGCCGTACAATTACCAGGTTCAGGAACAGTTATTACCCTGCTATCTCCAGGTTCAGGAACAGTTGATACCATAAAATTACCACGTTCAGGAACAGTTATTACCCAGAATCACCAGGTTCAGGTACAGTTATTACGATACAATCACCATGGTAAGGAACATTTATTACACTACAATCGGCAGGTTCAGGAACAGTTATGACACCACAATCACCAGTTTCAGTTCCAATTATTAGCCGACAATTACCAGGTTCAGGAACAGTTATTACCCTACTATCACAAGGTTCAGGAACAGTTGTTACTCTACAATCACCAGTTCAGGTACAGTTGTTAAACTTCAATAACCAGTTCAGGTACAGTTGTTAACCTATAATCACCAGGTTCAGGAAAAGTTGTTACCCTAGAATCACCAGGTGCAGGAACAGTTATTATGCTGCAACCGCCAGATTCATGAACATTTATTATCCTACAATCACCAGGATCAGGAACAGTTATTACCCTACAATCACCAGGTTCAGGAACAATTATTATCCTACAATTACCAGGTTCAGGAACGGATATTACCCTACCATCACCAGGATCAGGAACAATAATTGCCGTACAATTACCAGGTTCAGGAACAGTTATTACCCTGCTATCACCAGGTTCAGGAACTGTTGATACCATATAATTACCACGTTCAGGAACAGTTATTACCCAGAATCACCAGGTTCAGGTACAGTTATTACGATACAATCACCAAGGTAAGGAACATTTATTACACTACAATCGGCAGGTTCAGGAACAGTTATGACACCACAATCACCAGTTTCAGTTCCAATTATTAGCCAACAATTACCAAGTTCAGGAACAGTTATTACCCTACAATCACCAGGTTCAGTAATAACTATTACCCTACAATTACCAGGTTCAGGAAAAGTTATTACCCTACTATCACAAGGTTCAGGAACAGTTGTTACTCTACAATCACCAGTTCAGGTACAGTTGTTAAACTACAATCACCAGTTCAGATACAGTTGTTAACCTACAATCACCAGGTTCAGGAAAAGTTGTTACCCTAGAATCACCAGGTGCAGGAACAGTTATTATGCTGCAACCGCCAGATTCATGAACATTTATTATCCTACAATCACCAGGATCAGGAACAGTTGTTACCCTGCTATCACCAGGTTCAGGAACAGTTGATACCGTATAATTACCACGTTCAGGAACAGTTATTACCCTACAACCACCAGGTTCAGGAACAGTTATTATGCTACAGTCACCAGGTTCAGCATCTGTTATTACCCTACTATCACCAGTTTCATGAACAGTTATTACCCTACAATCACCAGGTTCAGGAACTTTTATTACGATACAATCACCAAGGTAAGGAACATTTATTATACTACAATCGGCAGGTTCAGGAACAGTTATGACAATACAATCACCAGTTTCAGTTTCAATTATTACCCGACAATTACCAGGTTCAGGAACAGTTATTACCCTACAATCACCAGCTTCAGGTACAGCTGTTAACCGACAATCACCAGGTTCAGGAAAAGTTGTTACCCTAGAATCACCAGGTGCAGGAACAGTTATTATGCTACAACCGCTAGGTTCAGGAACATTTATTGTCCTACAATTACCAGGTTCAGGTACAGTTATTAACCTACAATCACCAGTTATAGGGACAGTTATTACCCTACAATCACCAGGTTCAGGAACAGTTATTACACTACAATCACCAGGTTCAGGAACAGTTATGACACTACAATCACCAGTTTCAGTTTCAATTATTACCCGACAATTACCAGGTTCAGGAACAGTTGTTACCCTGCAGTCACCAGGTTCAGGAACAGTTGATACCATATAATTACCACGTTCAGGAAAAGTTATTACCCTACAACCACTAGGTTCAGGAACAGTTATTATGCTACAGTCACCAGGTTCAGCAACAGTTATTACCCAACAATCACCAGGTTCAGGGACAGTTGTTACCCTTCAATTAACAGGTTCCGGAAGAGTTATTACCCCAGAATTACCAGCTTCAGGAACAGTTATTACCCTACCATCACCAGGTGCAGGAACAGTTATTATGCTACAACCGCTAGGTTCAGGAACATTTATTGTCCTACAATTACCAGGTTCAGGTACAGTTATTAACCTACAATCACCAGTTATAGGGACAGTTATTACCCTACAATCACCAGGTTCAGGTACATTTATTATCGTACAATTACCAGGTTGAGGAACAGTTATTACCCTACAATCACCAGGTTCAGGAATAATTATTATCGTACAATTTCCAGGTTCAGGTACAGTTATTACCCTACAATCACCAGGTTCAGGAACAGTTGTTACCCTACAATCTCCAGGTTCAGGTACAGTTATTACAATACAACCACCAGGATCAGGATAAGTTATTACCCTACAGTCACCAAGTTCAGGAACAGTTGTTACCCTACAATTAGGAGGTTCAGGAACATTTATTTCCCTACAATCACCAGGATCAGGAACAGTTATTAGCCGAGAACCGCCAGGTTCAGGAACAGTTATTACCCTACAATCACCAGGTACAGGAACAATTATTATCCTCCAATTACCAGGTTCAGGAACAGTTATTACCCTACAATCACAAGGTTCAGGAACAGTTGTTACGCTACAATCACCAGTTTAGGTACAGTTGTTAACCTGCAATCACCAGGTTCAGGAAAAGTTGTTACCCTAGAATCACCAGTTGTAGGAACAGTTATTATGCTACAAACGACAGGTTCAGGAACATTTATTACCCTACAACTACCAGGTTGAGGTACAGTTATTACCCTACAATCACCAGGGATAGGGACAGTTATTACCCTACAATCTCCAGGTTCATGTATAGTTATTACGATACAATCATCAAGTTCAGGAACTGTTATTACCCTACAACCCCCAGGTTCAGGAATAGTTATTACCCTACAATCACCAGGTTCAGGAACAGTTGATACCCTACAATCACCAGGTTCAGGAACAGTTATTACCCTACAGTCACCAGGTTCAGGAACAGTTATTACCCTTCAATGACCAGGTTCAGGAACTGTTATTACCCTACAACCCCCTGGTTCAGGAACAGTTATTACCCTAAAATCACGAGGTTCAGCATCAGTTATTACCCTACAATCACCAGGTTCAGGGACAGTTGTTACCCTTCAATTAACAGGTTCAGGAACATTTATTACCCTACAATTACCAGGTTCAGGTATGGTTATTACCCTACAATCAACAGGTACAGGGACAGTTATTACCCTATAATCACCATGTTCAGGAACATTTATTACCCTACAATCTCCAGGTTCAGCATCAGCAATTACCCTACAATCACCAGGTTCAGGGACAGTTGTTACCCATGAATTAACAGGTTCAGGAACAGTTATTACCCTACAATCTCCAGGTTCAGTATCAGTTATTACCCTGCAATCACCAGGTTCAGGACCAGTTATTACCCTACTATCACCAGTTTCAGCAACAGTTATTACCCTACAATCACCAGGTTCAGGAACAATTATTATCCTACAATTACCAGGTTCAGGAACAGTTATTACCCTACCATCACCAGGATCAGGAACAATAATTGCCGTACAATTACCAGGTTCAGGAACAGTTATTACCCTACAATCTCCAGGTTCAGGTACATTTATAACGATACAATCATCAAGTTCAGCGACTGTTATTACCGTACAATTACCACGTTCAGGAACAGTTATTACCATACAACCACCAGGATCAGGATAAGTTATTACCCTACAATCACCAGGTTCAGGAACAATTGTTACCCTACAATTAACAGGTTCAGGAAAAGTTATTACCCTACAATCCCCAGTTTCAGGAACAGTTATTACCCTACAGTCACCAGGTTCAGGAACAGTTATTATCCTAAAATGACCAGGTTCAGGAACAGTTATTACCCTACAACCACTTGGTTCAGGAACAGTTATTACCCTGCAGTCACCAGATTCAGCATCAGTTATTACCCTACAATCACCAGGTTCAGGAACTGCTATTACGCCACGATCACCAGGTGCAGGAACAGTTGTTACACTGCAATCACCAGGTTCAGGAACAGTTATAACCCTACAATCAACAGGTTCAGGAGCAATAATTACCGTACTATTACCAGGTTCAGGAACAGTTATTACCCTACTATCACCAGGTTCAGGAACAGTTGATACCATATAATTACCACGTTCAGGAACAGTTATTACCCCAGAATCACTAGGTTCAGGTACAGTTATTACGCTACAATCACCAAGGTCAGGAACAGTTATTACACTACAATTGACAGGTTCAGGAACAGTTATGACACTACAATCACCAGTTTCAGTTTCAATTATTACCCGACAATTACCAGGTTCAGGAACAGTTGTTACCCTGCTATCACCAGGTTCAGGAACAGTTGATACCATATAATTACCACGTTCAGGAAAAGTTATTACCCTACAACCACCAGGTTCAGGAACAGTTATTATGCTACAGTCACCAGGTTCAGCATCAGTTATTACCCTACAATCACCAGGTTCAGGGACAGTTGTTACCCTTCAATTAACAGGTTCCGGAACAGTTATTGCCCCAGAATTACCAGCTTCAGGAACAGTTATTACCCTACTATCACCAGTTTCAGGAACAGTTATTACCCTACAATCACCAGGTTCAGGAACAATTATTATCCTACAATTACCAGCTTCAGGAACAGTTATTACCCTACCATCACCAGGATCAGGAACAATAATTGCCGTACAATTACCAGGTTCAGGAACAGTTATTACCCTGCTATCTCCAGGTTCAGGAACAGTTGATACCATAAAATTACCACGTTCAGGAACAGTTATTACCCAGAATCACCAGGTTCAGGTACAGTTATTACGATACAATCACCATGGTAAGGAACATTTATTACACTACAATCGGCAGGTTCAGGAACAGTTATGACACCACAATCACCAGTTTCAGTTCCAATTATTAGCCGACAATTACCAGGTTCAGGAACAGTTATTACCCTACTATCAAAAGGTTCAGGAACAGTTGTTACTCTACAATCACCAGTTCAGGTACAGTTGTTAAACTTCAATAACCAGTTCAGGTACAGTTGTTAACCTACAATCACCAGGTTCAGTAAAAGTTGTTACCCTAGAATCACCAGGTGCAGGAACAGTTATTATGCTGCAACCGCCAGATTCATGAACATTTATTATCCTACAATTACCAGGTTCAGGAACAGTTATTACCCTACAATCACCAGGTTCAGGAACAATTATTATCCTACAATTACCAGGTTCAGGAACGGATATTACCCTACCATCACCAGGATCAGGAACAATAATTGCCGTACAATTACCAGGTTCAGGAACAGTTATTACCCTACTATCACCAGGTTCAGGAACAGTTGATACCATATAATTACCACGTTCAGGAACAGTTATTACCCCAGAATCACTAGGTTCAGGTACAGTTATTACGCTACAATCACCAAGGTCAGGAACAGTTATTACACTACAATTGACAGGTTCAGGAACAGTTATGACACTACAATCACCAGTTTCAGTTTCAATTATTACCCGACAATTACCAGGTTCAGGAACAGTTGTTACCCTGCTATCACCAGGTTCAGGAACAGTTGATACCATATAATTACCACGTTCAGGAAAAGTTATTACCCTACAACCACCAGGTTCAGGAACAGTTATTATGCTACAGTCACCAGGTTCAGCATCAGTTATTACCCTACAATCACCAGGTTCAGGGACAGTTGTTACCCTTCAATTAACAGGTTCCGGAACAGTTATTACCCCAGAATTACCAGCTTCAGGAACAGTTATTACACTACTATCACCAGTTTCAGGAACAGTTATTACCCTACAATCACCAGGTTCAGGAACAATTATTATCCTACAATTACCAGCTTCAGGAACAGTTATTACCCTACCATCACCAGGATCAGGAACAATAATTGCCGTACAATTACCAGGTTCAGGAACAGTTATTACCCTGCTATCTCCAGGTTCAGGAACAGTTGATACCATAAAATTACCACGTTCAGGAACAGTTATTACCCAGAATCACCAGGTTCAGGTACAGTTATTACGATACAATCACCATGGTAAGGAACATTTATTACACTACAATCGGCAGGTTCAGGAACAGTTATGACACCACAATCACCAGTTTCAGTTCCAATTATTAGCCGACAATTACCAGGTTCAGGAACAGTTATTACCCTACTATCACAAGGTTCAGGAACAGTTGTTACTCTACAATCACCAGTTCAGGTACAGTTGTTAAACTTCAATAACCAGTTCAGGTACAGTTGTTAACCTACAATCACCAGGTTCAGGAAAAGTTGTTACCCTAGAATCACCAGGTGCAGGAACAGTTATTATGCTGCAACCGCCAGATTCATGAACATTTATTATCCTACAATCACCAGGATCAGGAACAGTTATTACCCTACAATCACCAGGTTCAGGAACAATTATTATCCTACAATTACCAGGTTCAGGAACGGATATTACCCTACCATCACCAGGATCAGGAACAATAATTGCCGTACTATTACCAGGTTCAGGAACAGTTATTACCCTGCTATCACCAGGTTCAGGAACTGTTATTACCCTACCATCACCAGGATCAGGAACAATAATTGCCGTACAATTACCAGGTTCAGGAACAGTTATTACCCTACCATCACCAGGATCAGGAACAATAATTGCCGTACAATTACCAGGTTCAGGAACAGTTATTACCCTGCTATCACCAGGTTCAGGAACTGTTGATACCATATAATTACCACGTTCAGGAACAGTTATTACCCAGAATCACCAGGTTCAGGTACAGTTATTACGATACAATCACCAAGGTAAGGAACATTTATTACACTACAATCGGCAGGTTCAGGAACAGTTATGACACCACAATCACCAGTTTCAGTTCCAATTATTAGCCAACAATTACCAAGTTCAGGAACAGTTATTACCCTACAATCACCAGGTTCAGTAATAACTATTACCCTACAATTACCAGGTTCAGGAAAAGTTATTACCCTACTATCACAAGGTTCAGGAACAGTTGTTACTCTACAATCACCAGTTCAGGTACAGTTGTTAAACTACAATCACCAGTTCAGATACAGTTGTTAACCTACAATCACCAGGTTCAGGAAAAGTTGTTACCCTAGAATCACCAGGTGCAGGAACAGTTATTATGCTGCAACCGCCAGATTCATGAACATTTATTATCCTACAATCACCAGGATCAGGAACAGTTGTTACCCTGCTATCACCAGGTTCAGGAACAGTTGATACCGTATAATTACCACGTTCAGGAACAGTTATTACCCTACAACCACCAGGTTCAGGAACAGTTATTATGCTACAGTCACCAGGTTCAGCATCTGTTATTACCCTACTATCACCAGTTTCATGAACAGTTATTACCCTACAATCACCAGGTTCAGGAACAATTATTATCCTACAATTACCAGGTTCAGGAACAGTTATTACCCTACCATCACCAGGATCAGGAACAATAATTGCCGTACAATTACCAGGTTCAGGAACAGTTATTACCCTACAATCTCCAGGTTCAGGTACATTTATAACGATACAATCATCAAGTTCAGCGACTGTTATTACCGTACAATTACCACGTTCAGGAACAGTTATTACCATACAACCACCAGGATCAGGATAAGTTATTACCCTACAATCACCAGGTTCAGGAACAATTGTTACCCTACAATTAACAGGTTCAGGAAAAGTTATTACCCTACAATCCCCAGTTTCAGGAACAGTTATTACCCTACAGTCACCAGGTTCAGGAACAGTTATTATCCTAAAATGACCAGGTTCAGGAACAGTTATTACCCTACAACCACTTGGTTCAGGAACAGTTATTACCCTGCAGTCACCAGATTCAGCATCAGTTATTACCCTACAATCACCAGGTTCAGGAACTGCTATTACGCCACGATCACCAGGTGCAGGAACAGTTGTTACACTGCAATCACCAGGTTCAGGAACAGTTATAACCCTACAATCAACAGGTTCAGGAGCAATAATTACCGTACTATTACCAGGTTCAGGAACAGTTATTACCCTACTATCACCAGGTTCAGGAACAGTTGATACCATATAATTACCACGTTCAGGAACAGTTATTACCCCAGAATCACTAGGTTCAGGTACAGTTATTACGCTACAATCACCAAGGTCAGGAACAGTTATTACACTACAATTGACAGGTTCAGGAACAGTTATGACACTACAATCACCAGTTTCAGTTTCAATTATTACCCGACAATTACCAGGTTCAGGAACAGTTGTTACCCTGCTATCACCAGGTTCAGGAACAGTTGATACCATATAATTACCACGTTCAGGAAAAGTTATTACCCTACAACCACCAGGTTCAGGAACAGTTATTATGCTACAGTCACCAGGTTCAGCATCAGTTATTACCCTACAATCACCAGGTTCAGGGACAGTTGTTACCCTTCAATTAACAGGTTCCGGAACAGTTATTACCCCAGAATTACCAGCTTCAGGAACAGTTATTACCCTACTATCACCAGTTTCAGGAACAGTTATTGCCCTACAATCACCAGGTTCAGGAACAATTATTATCCTACAATTACCAGCTTCAGGAACAGTTATTACCCTACCATCACCAGGATCAGGAACAATAATTGCCGTACAATTACCAGGTTCAGGAACAGTTATTACCCTGCTATCTCCAGGTTCAGGAACAGTTGATACCATAAAATTACCACGTTCAGGAACAGTTATTACCCAGAATCACCAGGTTCAGGTACAGTTATTACGATACAATCACCATGGTAAGGAACATTTATTACACTACAATCGGCAGGTTCAGGAACAGTTATGACACCACAATCACCAGTTTCAGTTCCAATTATTAGCCGACAATTACCAGGTTCAGGAACAGTTATTACCCTACTATCAAAAGGTTCAGGAACAGTTGTTACTCTACAATCACCAGTTCAGGAACAGTTGTTAAACTTCAATAACCAGTTCAGGTACAGTTGTTAACCTACAATCACCAGGTTCAGTAAAAGTTGTTACCCTAGAATCACCAGGTGCAGGAACAGTTATTATGCTGCAACCGCCAGATTCATGAACATTTATTATCCTACAATCACCAGGATCAGGAACAGTTGTTACCCTGCTATCACCAGGTTCAGGAACAATTATTATCCTACAATTACCAGGTTCAGGAACGGATATTACCCTACCATCACCAGGATCAGGAACAATAATTGCCGTACAATTACCAGGTTCAGGAACAGTTATTACCCTACAATCTCCAGCTTCAGGTACAGATATAACGATACAATCATCAAGTTCAGCGACTGTTATTACTGTACAATTACCACGTTCAGGAACAGTTATTACCATACAACCACCAGGATCAGGATAAGTTATTACCCTACAATCACCAGGTTCAGGAACAATTGTTACCCTACAATTAACAGGTACAGGAACAGTTATTACCCTACAATCCCCAGTTTCAGGAACAGTTATTACCCTACAGTCACCAGGTTCAGGAACAGTTATTATCCTAAAATGACCAGGTTCAGGAACCGTTATTACCCTGCAACCACCAGGTTCAGGAACAGTTATTACCCTGCAGTCACCAGATTCAGCATCAGTTATTACCCTACAATCCCCAGTTTCAGGAACAGTTATTACCCTACAGTCACCAGGTTCAGGAACAGTTATTATCCTAAAATGACCAGGTTCAGGAACAGTTATTACCCTACAACCACTTGGTTCAGGAACAGTTATTACCCTGCAGTCACCAGATTCAGCATCAGTTATTACCCTACAATCACCAGGTTCAGGAACTGTTATTACGCCACGATCACCAGGTGCAGGAACAGTTGTTACACTGCAATCACCAGGTTCAGGAACAATTATTATCCTACAATTACCAGGTTCAGGAACAGTTATTACCCTACCATCACCAGGATCAGGAACAATAATTGCCGTACAATTACCAGGTTCAGGAACAGTTATTACCCTGCTATCACCAGGTTCAGGAACTGTTGATACCATATAATTACCACGTTCAGGAACAGTTATTACCCAGAATCACCAGGTTCAGGTACAGTTATTACGATACAATCACCAAGGTAAGGAACATTTATTACACTACAATCGGCAGGTTCAGGAACACTTATGACACCACAATCACCAGTTTCAGTTCCAATTATTAGCCGACAATTACCAGGTTCAGGAGCAGTTATTACCCTACAATCACAAGTTTCAGGAACATTTATTACCCTACAATCACCATGTTCAGGAATAACTATTATCCTACAATTACCAGGTTCAGGAACAGTTATTACCCTACTATCACAAGGTTCAGGAACAGTTGTTACTCTGCAATCACCAGTTCAGGTACAGTTGTTAACCTACAATCACCAAGTTCAGGAAATTTGTTACCCTAGAATCACCAGGTGCAGGAACAGTTATTGTGCTGCAATTACCAGGTTCACGAACATTTATTACCCGACAATCACCAGGTTCAGGAACAGTTATTACCCTGCTATCACCAGGTTCAGGAACAGATGATACCATATAATTACCACGTTCGGGAACAGTTATTACCCTACAACCACTAGGTTCAGGAACCGTTATTATGCTACAGTCACCAGGTTCAGCATCCGTTATTACCCAACAATCACCAGGTTCAGGGACAGTTGTTACCCTTCAATTAACAGGTTCCGGAAGAGTTATTACCCCAGAATTACCAGCTTCAGGAACAGTTATTACCCTACCATCACCAGGATCAGGAACAATAATTGCCGTACAATTACCAGGTTCAGGAACAGTTATTACCCTGCTATCACCAGGTTCAGGAACAGTTGATACCATATAATTACCACGTTCAGGAACAGTTATTACCCAGAATCACCAGGTTCAGGTACAGTTATTACGATACAATCACCAAGGTAAGGATCATTTATTATACTACAATCGGCAGGTTCAGGAACAGTTATGACAATACAATCACCAGTTTCAGTTTCAATTATTACCCGACAATTACCAGGTTCAGGAACAGTTATTACAATACAATCACCAGCTTCAGGAACAGTTATTACCCTACAATCACCAGTTCAGGTACAGTTGTTAAACTACAATCACCAGGTTCAGGAAAAGTTGTTACCCGAGAATCACCAGGTGCAGGAACAGTTATTATGCTGCAACTGCCAGGTTCATGAACATTTATTATCCTACAATTACCAGGTTCAGGTACAGTTATTACCCTACAATCACCAGGCGTAGGGACAGTTATTAC
Source organism: Hypanus sabinus (assembly GCF_030144855.1). NCBI lineage: Eukaryota > Metazoa > Chordata > Chondrichthyes > Myliobatiformes > Dasyatidae > Hypanus > Hypanus sabinus. The sequence goes on along the minus strand of NC_082709.1, from coordinate 87,816,379 downwards.
CCTACAATCACCAGGTTCAGGAACAATTATTACCCTACAATCTCCAGGTTCAGGTACAGTTATAACGATACAATCATCAAGTTCAGCGACTTTTATTACCCTACAATTACCACGTTCAGGAACTGTTATTACCATACAAACACCAGGATCAGGATAAGTTATAACCCTATAATCACCAGGTTCAGGAACAGTTGTTACCCTACAATTAACAGGTTCAGGAACAGTAATTACCCTACAATAAACAGGTTCAGGACCAGTTATAAGCCGAGAACCGCCAGGTTCAGGAACAGTTATTACCCTGCAATCACCAGGTTCAATAACAATTATTACCCTACAATCACCACGTTCAGGAACAGATGATACCCTACAATCACCAGGTTCAGGAACAGTTATTACCCTACAGTCACCAGGTTCAGGAACAGTTATTATCCTAAAATGACCAGGTTCAGGAACAGTTATTACCCTACAGCCACCAGGTTCAGGAACAGTTATTACCCTACAGTCACCAGATTCAGCATCAGTTATTACCCTACAATCACTAGGTTCAGGAACTGCTATTATGCCACGATCACCAGGTGCAGGAACAGTTGTTACACTGCAATCACCAGGTTCAGGAACAGTTATAACCCTACAATCACCAGGTTCAGGAACAATAATTACCGTACTATTACCAGGTTCAGGAACAGTTATTACCCTACTATCACCAGGTTCAGGAACAGTTATTACCCTACTATCACCAGGTTCAGGAACAGTTGATACCATATAATTACCACTTTCAGGAACAGTTAATTCCCCAGAGTCACTAGTTTCAGGTACAGTTATTACGCTACAACCACCAAGGTCAGGAACAGTTATTACACTACAATTGACAGTTTCAGGAACAGTTATGACACTACAATCACCAGTTTCAGTTTCAATTATTACCCGACAATTACCAGGTTCAGGAACAGTTGTTACCCTGCTATCACCAGTTTCAGGAACAGTTGATACCATATAATTACCACGTTCAGGAAAAGTTATTACCCTACAACCACCAGGTTCAGGAACAGTTATTACCCTACAATCACCAGCTTCAGGAACAGTTATTATCCTAAAATGACCAGGTTCAGGAACGGTTATTACCCTACAGCCACCAGGTTCAGGAACAGTTATTACCCTACAGTCACCAGATTCAGCATCAGTTATTACCCTACAATCACCAGGTTCAGGAACTGCTATTACGCCACGATCACCAGGTGCAGGAACAGTTGTTACACTGCAATCACCAGGTTCAGGAGCAGTTATTACCCTACAATCACAAGTTTCAGGAACATTTATTACCCTACAATCACCATGTTCAGGAATAACTATTATCCTACAATTACCAGGTTCAGGAACAGTTATTACCCTACTATCACAAGGTTCAGGAACAGTTGTTACTCTGCAATCACCAGTTCAGGTACAGTTGTTAACCTACAATCACCAGGTTCAGGAAAAGTTGTTACCCTAGAATCACCAGGTGCAGGAACAGTTATTATGCTGCAACCGCCAGGTTCACGAACATTTATTATCCTACAATCACCAGGTTCAGGAACAGATGTTATGCTGCTATCACCAGGTTCAGGAACAGTTGATACCATATAATTACCACGTTCGGGAACAGTTATTACCCTACAACCACTAGGTTCAGGAACCGTTATTATGCTACAGTCACCAGGTTCAGCATCAGTTATTACCCAACAATCACCAGGTTCAGGGACAGTTGTTACCCTTCAATTAACAGGTTCCGGAATAGTTATTACCCCAGAATTACCAGCTTCAGGAACAGTTATTACCCTACCATCACCAGGATCAGGAACAATAATTGCCGTACAATTACCAGGTTCAGGAACAGTTATTACCCTGCTATCACCAGGTTCAGGAACAGTTGAT